>NC_060188.1:1469897-1489897 GCF_021184085.1 Oncorhynchus gorbuscha
TATACTGCATGGTGGAACCCTGGGCCAGATGGTCAGGTAGTACCACAGACCTACAGTACTGTAGATGTCTATACTGCATGGTGGAACCCTGGGCCAGATGGTCAGGTAGTACCACAGACCTACAGTACAGTACTGTAGATGTCTATACTGCATGGTGAAACCCTGGGCCAGATGGTCAGGTAGTACCACAGACCTACAGTACTGTAGATGTCTATACTGCATGGTGAAACCCTGGGCCAGATGGCCAGGTAGTACCACAGACCTACAGTACTGTAGATGTCTATACTGCATGGTGAAACCCTGGGCCAGATGGTCAGGTAGTACCACAGACCTACAGTACTGTAGATGTCTATACTGCATGGTGAAACCCTGGGCCAGATGGTCAGGTAGTACCACAGACCTAAAGTAGAGTACAGTAGATGTCTATACTGCATGGTGGAACCCTGGGCCAGATGGTCAGGTAGTACCACAGACCTACAGTACAGTACTGTAGATGTCTATACTGCATGGTGAAACCCTGGGCCAGATGGTCAGGTAGTACCACAGACCTACAGTACTGTAGATGTCTATACTACATGGTGAAACCCTGGACCAGTCAGGTAGTACCACAGACCCACAGTACTGTAGATGTCTATACTGCATGGTGGAACCCTGGGCCAGTCAGGTAGTACCACAGACCTACAGTACTGTAGATGTCTATACTGCATGGTGGAACCCTGGGCCAGATGGTCAGGTAGTACCACAGACCTACAGAACTGTAGATGTCTATACTGCATGGTGGAACCCTGGGCCAGATGGTCAGGTTGTACCACAGCAGCATCTGTTTGTTCCACACTGACATGACCTCTCAGAGGAACGTTCCTGTGTGTCTGTCAGCTCATTCTAGCTTCATCTCCAGCTCTTTCCTCCATTCATTTGAATATGATGAAGAGGTAACACTTTGTTTGGATAGCAAGGTTTGGGTCAGTTTGATTTCAATTCCAGTCAATTCAGGAAGTACACTGAAATTCCAATTCCAATTCTCTCGAATGCTTTCAAATGAGGAAACTGTCGAATTGGAATTAGAATTTGAAATGACTTGAAATGAAACTGACCAGAGCCCTGTTGGATAGACCATATGGAGCATGTCAACTGCATGTCCAATGATTTTCAACTAGTAAGTGTCTGCAGTCCATCTGCAGATGTTCAACGAACAAACATTAGAAGACTATCAGCACTGCAGCATCTCAACAGCATGTCTTCAGCCTTTCAATAGCATCTCAACAGCATGTCTTCAGCCTTTCAATAGCATGTCTTCAGCCTTTCAATAGCATCTCAACAGCATGTCTTCAGCCTTTCAATAGCATGTCTTCAGCCTTTCAATAGCATGTCTTCAGCCTTTCAATAGCATCTCAACAGCATGTCTTCAGCCTTTCAATAGCATCTCAACAGCATGTCTTCAGCCTTTCAATAGCATGTCTTCAGCCTTTCAATAGCATGTCTTCAGCCTTTCAATAGCATGTCTTCAGCCTTTCAATAGCATCTCAACAGCATGTCTTCAGCCTTTCAATAGCATCTCAACAGCATGTCTTCAGCCTTTCAATAGCATGTCTTCAGCCTTTCAATAGCATCTCAACAGCATGTCTTCAGCCTTTCAATAGCATGTCTTCAGCCTTTCAATAGCATCTCAACAGCATGTCTTCAGCCTTTCAACAGCATCTCAATAGCATGTCTTCAGCCTTTCAATAGCATCTCAACAGCATGTCTTCAGCCTTTCAGCAGCATCTCAACAGCATGTCTTCAGCCTTTCAATAGCATCTCAACAGCATGTCTTCAGCCTTTCAGCAGCATCTCAACAGCATGTCTTCAGCCTTTCAATAGCATCTCAATAGCATGTCTTCAGCCTTTCAATAGCATCTCAACAGCATGTCTTCAGCCTTTCAGCAGCATCTCAACAGCATGTCTTCAGCCTTTCAGCAGCATGTCTTCAGCCTTTCAGCAGCATCTCAACAGCATGTCTTCAGCCTTTCAGCAGCATCTCAACAGCATGTCTTCAGCCTTTCAGCAGCACCTCAACAGCATGTCTTCAGCCTTTCAACAGCATGTCTTCAGCCTTTCAGCAGCACCTCAACAGCATGTCTTCAGCCTTTCAACAGCATGTCTTCAGCCTTTCAGCAGCATCTCAACAGCATGTCTTCAGCCTTTCAGCAGCATCTCAAAAGCATGTCTTCAGCCTTTCAACAGCATGTCTTCAGCATCTCAACAGCATGTCTTCAGCCTTTCAACAGCATGTCTTCAGCCTTTCAGCAGCATCTCAACAGCATGTCTTCAGCCTTTCAGCAGCATCTCAACAGCATGTCTTCAGCCTTTCAACAGCATCTCAACAGCATGTCTTCATTACGTTTGTAGAGCTACAGATGAGCTATCCAAGTAAAGTGTTACAGAGGAAGGTGTGCTGCACAGGATCACACCCGAGATGGAATTCAAATAAAGATAACATACTGGAATGACACGTAACATCTAACTCTGAATGAACATGTCTGTCATTATCACGGTTCGTTTTCCTTGACCCCTGTGTTTCGGCCCACAGGAGAGGAGATGTTGATCTTTGACCTCCAGAGTCTTGCCACCCTGGCAGCAGCCCGTGCCTTGGAGCTGGATGCCCAGGAGGGTAGCGGGGAGGGTGCCGGGCGGCACTACCCGGCCCGCAAGACCCTCAACCTGCGCAGGAAATACAGCTGGACACCTCGCCACGAACCGGTAGAGTACAACTATACTGTATCCTGATGCTCTATTTACCATTAGAATAGAATGCAGTACATTCAAAAAATACATGAGAAGGAATTTTAAATGGTTAAGTGCACACTCTGATTTTAGACTGTTAGTTTAATAGCATGTATAAGCCTTTAAAAGCATTTCAAATCAAATGTATTTATAAAGCCCTTCGTACATCAGCTGATATCTCAAAGTGCTGTACAGAAACCCAGCCTAAAACCCCAAACAGCATGCAATGCAGTTGTTGAAGCACGTTTGCTCGGAAAAACCCCCCTAGAAAGGCCTAAACCTAGGAAGAAACCTAGAGGAACCAGGCTATGTGGGGTGGCCAGTCCTCTTCTGGCTGTGCCGGGTGGAGATTATAACAGAACATGGCCGAGATGTTAGAATGTTCATAAATGACCAGCATGGTCAAATAATAATAATCACAGTAGTTGTCGAGGGTGCAGCAAGTCAGCACCTCAGGAGTAAATGTCATTTGGCTTTTCATAGCCGATCATTAAAAGTATCTCTACTAGAGGTCGACCGATTAATCAGAATGGCTGATTAATTAGGGCCGATTTCAAGTTTTCATAACAATCGGAAATGGGTATTTTTGGGCACCGATTTGCCAATTTTTTTCATATATTTTTTTACACCTTTATTTAATCTTTTAACGAGGCAAGTCAGTTAAGAACATATTCTTATTTTCAATGACGGCCTAGAAACGGTGGGTTAACTGCCTCGTTCAGGGGCAGGAAGACAGATTTTTACCTTGTCAGCTCGGGGGGATTCAATCTTGCAACCTTACAGTTAACTAGTCCAACGCAATAACGACCTGCCTCTCTCTCGTTGCACTCCACAAGGAGACTGCCTATTACGCAAATGCAGTAAGCCAAGGAAATTGCTAGCTAGCATTAAACTTATCTTATAAAAAACAATCAATCATAATCACTAGTTAACTTCACATGGTTGATGATATTACTAGATATTATCTAGCGTGTCCTGTGTTGCATATAATCTGACTGAGCATACAAGTATCTAAGTATCTGACTGAGCAGTGGTAGGCAGAAGCAGGCGCATAAACATTCATTCAAACAGCACTTTTGTGCGTTTTGCCAGCAGATCTTTGTTGTGCGTCAAGCATTGCGCTGTTTATGACTTCAAACCTATCAACTCCCGAGTTGAGGTTGGTGTGACCGAAGTGAAATGGCTGGCTAGTTAGCGCGCGTTAATAGCATTTCAAACTTCACTCGCTCTGAGCCTTTGGGTGGTTGTTTCCCTTGCTCTGCATGGGTAATGCTGCTTCGATGTGGTGGCTGTTGTCGTTGTGTTGCTGGTTCGAGCCCAGGGAGGAGCGAGGAGAGGGACGGAGGTTATACTGTTACACTGGCAATACTAAAGTGCCTATAAGAACATCCAATAGTCAAAGGTTTATGAAATACAAGAGGGAAATAGTCCTATAATAACTACAACCTAAAACTTCTTACCTGGGAATATTGAAGACTCATGTTAAAAGGAACCACCAGCTTTCATATATTCTCATGTTCTGAGCAAGGAACTTAAACGTTAGCTTTCTTACATGGCACATATTGCACTTTTACGTTCTACTCCAACACTTTGTTTTTGCATTATTTGAACCAAATTGAACATGTTTCATTATCTACTTGAGGCTAAATTGATTTTCTTGATGTATTATATTAAGTTAAAATAAGTGTTAAATCAGTATTGTTGTAATTGTCATTATTACAAATAAATAAAAATTAAATCGGCCGATTAATCGGTATCGGCGTTGAAAAATCATAATCGGTCGGCCTCTAATCTCTACCACTCCTGCTGTCTCTAGAGAGTTGAAAACAGTGGGTCTGGGACAGGTAGCACATCCGGTGAACAGGTCAGGGTTCTATAGCCGTAGGCAGAACAGTTGAAACTGGAGCAGCAGCACGGCCAGGTGGACTGGGGACATCAAGGAGTCATCATGCCAGGTAGTCCTGAGGCATGGTCCTAGGGCTCAGGTCCTCCGAGAGTGAGAAAGAAAGAGAGAAAGAGAGAATTAGAGAGAGCATACTTACATTCACACAGGACACCGGATAAGACAGGAGAAATACTCCAGATATAACAGATTCATAAAATACACTTGATTGATTGATTAGTATTGTGAACATTCAGGCATGCCCGGCCAAGGGCACCATGGAGAGGATGGAGGGTCCGGAGCTGGCCATGCGGGTGAAGCTGGCAGAGCTCCAGAGGCGCTACAAAGAGAAACAGAGGGAGTTAGCCAAGCTACAGAGGAAGCATGACCACCAGTAAGATACACATGTCCTTTACTATCCTCCTATAAACATGATCCTTTACCATATCCTTTACTATCATCCTATACATTATCCTTCACCATGTCATTTACTATCCTCCTATATACATGATCCTTTACCATGTCCTTTACTACCATCATATACATTATCCTTGACCATGTCCTTTACTATTCTCCTATACATTATCCTTCAGCATGTCCTTTACTATTCTCCTATACATTATCCTTCACCATGTCATTTACTACCCTCCTATACATTATCCTTCACCATATAATTTGATATAATCCTATACATTATCCTTCAACGAGTCCTTTACTATCGTCCTATATACATTATCCTTCAATGAGTCCTTTCTATCATCCTATACATTATCCTTCAACGAGTCATTTACTATCCTCCTATACATGAGCATTCACTATCATCATATACATTATCCTTCAATGAGTCCTTTACTATCATCCTATACATTATCCTTCAAGTGAGTCCTTTACTATCATCCTATACATTATCCTTCAAGGGGTCCTTTACTATCCTCCTATACAATATCCTTCAACGAGTCATTTTCTGTCATCCTATACATTATCTTTCAACGAGTCATTTACTATCCCTTATACATTACAATATACTATCATCCTATACATTATCCTTCAATGAGTCCTTTACTATCCTCATATACATTATCCTTCACCATATAATTTACTATTCTCCTATACATTATCCTTCAACGAGTCCTTTACTATCATCCTATACATTATTCTTCAACATGTACTTCACTATTCTCCTATACATTATCCTTCAACATGTACTTTACTATTCTCCTATACATTATCCTTGACCATGTCCTTTACTATTCTCCTAAACATGATCCTTTACCATGTCCTTTACTATTCTCCCATTATCCTTCAACATTACTTTCAACATGTACTTCACTATTCTCCTATACATTATCCTTGACCATGTCCTTTACTATTCTCCTATACATTATCATTCAACATGTACTTCACTATTCTCCTATACATTATCCTTGACCATGTCCTTTACTATTCTCCTATACATTATCCTTCAACATGTCCTTTACTATTCTCCTATACATTATCCTTTACCATGTACTTCACTATTCTCCCATACATTACCTGTCACCTCTTTGAAAATAAGTGTTTTAACTCTCATGTGTTATCCTGTGGGATCAAAACCTTATCTTGTTAAAACATCTCATGACTACCTCCTAGTCTCATGACTACCTCCTAGTCTCATGACTATCTCCTAGTCTCATGACTACCTCCTAGTCTCATGACTACCTCCTAGTCTCATGACTATATCCTAGTCTCATGACTACCTCCTAGTCTCATGACTACCTCCTAGTCTCATGACTACCTCCTAGTCTCATGACTACCTCCTAGTCTCATGACTACCTCCTAGTCTCATGACTACCTCCTAGTCTCATGACTACCTCCTAGTCTCATGACTATCTCCTAGTCTCATGACTACCTCCTAGTCTCATGTTGTGATACATCCCTAGTCTCCTAATCGCTCCTTTAAATGATTTCTAAAAGCAGCCCACGAAACAAACTGAAGCCATGACATCACACTCCCTTTCTATCTCCTGAAGGATTCCCTCCTTCCTTCTCCAGTTCATCTGGTCCTGTGCTCAAATACAGTGTCTTAGTGTTCTCATGAGTGTGTGTGTGTCTACAGGAAGGAGGAAACACCTCGCAGCCCCGCCCGTAGAGGACCGGGGCGGCCCAGGAAACGTAAATCAACCCCCACCGCTGGCCCAGGCTCCTCTTCTGAGACCCAGAGGAAAGTCAAGTGAGTGTGTGTGTGTTGTAAGGCTCATCTCCCTGCCTTTCCATAGCCCAAACACACTGACAAGCCTCCTACATATCACTACAATCCAGGAGACTCATGCCATCAACAGGAAATGGGAGAACCCAGCTGACCCCTTCAAGGAAGTCCAGTTTAACCTAATCTTTACCTAATCAGCACAGAGACTACATTGTATTACAGTTTAATCCACATCGGTGGTGCGTGTGTGTGTTTGTGTGGGAGCCTGTTTGTGCATGTGGATGTTTTAAGTGTATGTATTCATTTCAAGATGTCTTCTGTGTAGTGTGTGTGTGTTCTACACATGTGTATGTGTGGTTGGGTGTGTTGTGTCCGTCCACATACTGTCTGGGAGTGCCTCTGTGTGACTGTGTTCCATTGTATTCCTCTGTCCATGTGTCTCAGCCAGTTTCCACACAGCTCATTTAAAACCTGAATGGCATTACTGTGGGCCAGAGGACAGCCAGGAGGGCTGGGGGGCCAGGAGGGCTGAGGGGCCAGAGGGGGGCTGGGGGTCAGGAGGGCTGAGGGGGCAGACGGGGGCCAGAGGAGGGCCAGGAGGCAGGAGGGCTGGGGGCCAGAGGAGGGCTGAGGGGCCAGAGGGAGGGCTGGGGGCCAGGAGGGCTGAGGGGGCAGGAGGACTGGGGGCCAGGAGGGCTGGTGGGCCAGAGGCAGGAGGGCTGCCCCTCCCCAGGGGCTGAGGGGGCAGAGGACGGTCAGGAGGGATGGGAGGGCTGAGGGGGCAGACGGGGGCCAGAGGAGGGCCAGGAGGCAGGAGGGCTGGGGGCCAGAGGAGGGCTGAGGGGCCAGAGGGGGGCTGGGGGGCCAGGAGGGCTGAGGGGGCAGGATGACTGGGGGCCAGAGGGGCAGGAGGGCTGGTGGGCCAGAGGCAGGAGGGCTGCCCCTCCCCAGGGGGCTGAGGGGGCAGAGGACGGTCAGGAGGGATGGGAGGGCTGAGGGGGCAAGAGGGCTGGTGGGCCAGAGGGGGCCAGGAGGGCTGAGGGGGCAGGAGGGCTGGGGGGCAGGAGGGCTGAGGGGGCCAGGAGGGCTGAGGGGGCCAGGAGGGTTGAGGGGGCAGAGAGGGGCCAGGAGGGCAGAGGGGGCGTGGAGGGCTGAGGGGGCAGAGGACGGCCAGGAGGGCTGGGGTGGCAGGAGGGCTGAAGGGGTAGAGGGGGTAGAGGGGGCCAGGAGGGCTGGGGTGGCAGAGGGGGCCAGGAGGGCTGGGGAGGCAGAGGGGGCCAGGAGGGCTGAAGGGGTAGAGGGGGCCAGGAGGGCTGGGGGGCAGGAGGGCTGAAGGGGTAGAGGGGGCCAGGAGGGCTGGGATGGCAGAGGGGGCCAGGAGGGCTGGGGGGCAGAGAGCTGGCAGGAAAGAGAGGGGCCAGGAGGGCTTGGGGGGCAGGAGGGCTGAGGGGCCAGAGGAGTCTGGGGGTTGTCTGGGGTGTGCCTGGGAGCTGAGAGCGGTGGAAGGGGGCTGGTGGGGGTTGTAATTAGAGTCCTGTGAATTATCCTGTAATCTTCCCCAGCTCCAGGAATGGGACATGGCCTATCATTAAGGCCAGGGAGTCAGAGGGGTCAGGAGGGGATCGGGTCGGTCACACAGGGCCGTACAGCCGCCAAGACACACTGACACACACTGACAGCCCGTTGCTCTCAATTTATCTGACAAATTATAGTCGCATGCATTGGTTGAAGCACAATGTTAAATTCAAATCTCGCTACCGTCATATCTAAGCCAATATGTCACCAATGTCAATGACAATTTGCAAGTCAACTTGATTGAAGGTACACAACACGCCTCTCGTCATTAGCCGTCTGTCCGTTAACAAGAACCATTATACCTGAATTTTGACCTCGTCGTGAGCATTAGGGTCGACAGACTTTTTTCTCTCCCAAAATCAGTTCAAATTCTAGACGTCGGATTAAAAGGGGACCATTAGACTTAGATTCATTTGGACTGAATAAGTTTGTAGGTGCAACAGTTTTTATTAATATTGCAATTTATTGCTCTCATGTGCACATTTCTTCCCAATAAAAAACAACGATGTGCTCCCTTTTTGTAGCATTTCTGACAATGATAACATATTTCATAAAATCTCAGAAATGTCATAAAACATCAAATCGGGTCAAGCAACTCGGTTGCTGCGCAACAGTAGCAGCTTGCTAGTAGAAGGCTAGCAGCTGTAGCTAGCTAGCTAACACCAGTTGAATGAGAACTAAAAGGAAGGTAGCTAGCTAGCTAACACCAGTTGAATGAGAACTAAAAGGAAGGTAGCTAGCTAGCTAACACCAGTTGAATGAGAACTAAAAGGAAGGTAGCTAGCTAGCTAACACCAGTTGAATGAGAACTAAAAGGAAGGTAGCTAGCTAGCTAACACCAGTTGAATGAGAACTAAAAGGAGGGTAGCTAGCTAGCTAACACCAGTTGAATGACAAATAAAAGGAAGCTAGCTAGGTAGGTATATTTGGCTATGGTTTTTCATATGGCTGAAGTCATCTGTGTAAACTGCTGACCTGAACACTTGTGTGTAATCAGAACACAAACAAATAAACTGTGTATATCATCGAGGCTGCATGTATTTCTGGATATAGGCCTATTGTAAACGCGGATTATTGTAGCGTCATCATCTGTATTGCAAAATGAAATACAAATACACATATAACTTTAAGCTACATAGTCATTTAAGGTTTCACTGTTCATTGTTCAGCACAGCAATTGATAAAACAGGACTATGTTTGAAAAACAAGTAGTTCTGAGTTTATGTCAATTTTACACAGGTAAGCTAAAGCTTACAGAAACCAGGAATGCAGACAGCTCTATAGACCTCTATGTCTATATGAGGGACGATGTTCAACACACCACCTCCTGTTATTCTGTTGGGTACCGACTGATGAAAAAAGATATCATGAAATATATTTATTGTTCAATGACATATAATGTTAAAATAAAGGTTTAACATGATCATATTACTACAAGGCAAAACAGCTCATTCAATCAACCCTGATGGTGTTATAAGTATTAAAGAAAAGCTTGCTTTCATATAATAAAAAAAAGCTTCAAAAGGTATTGGAATGGGATAATGTCTTAGTTTAGACTGGGAAGAATGCAATACATTACATTGTATGTTGTACAAATCACATTATTGTGGGAGCACCTCCACGAAGAGTATGAATTAGGCTGTTTGAGAAGGTTTGAATCCTAAGCAACCAGCATACACATAGTTTTAAAGTACAGTAGACCAACATAGCTACTGTAGTTGGTCAAATCTGTGTGCTGGAAAACCTTGGTAGAGCATGGGTGGAGTAGGCCTTGTGGTGCTGGAAAACCTTGGTAGAGCATGGGTGCAGTAGGCCTTGTGGTGCTGGAAAACCTTGGTAGAGCATGGGTGGAGTAGGCCTTGTGGTGCTGGAAAACCTTGGTAGAGCATGGGTGAAGTAGGCCTTGTGGTGCTGGAAAACCTTGGTAGAGCATGGGTGGAGTAGGCCTTGTGGTGCTGGAAAACCTTGGTAGAGCATGGGTGGAGTAGGCCTTGTGGTGCTGGAAAACCTTGGTAGAGCATGGGTGGAGTAGGCCTTGTGGTGCTGGAAAACCTTGGTAGAGCATGGGTGGAGTAGGCCTTGTGGTG
This sequence comes from Oncorhynchus gorbuscha, assembly GCF_021184085.1. Taxonomy (NCBI): domain Eukaryota; kingdom Metazoa; phylum Chordata; class Actinopteri; order Salmoniformes; family Salmonidae; genus Oncorhynchus; species Oncorhynchus gorbuscha. The sequence continues at coordinate 1,480,390 of NC_060188.1, forward strand.
CTGGAAAACCTTGGTAGAGCATGGGTGGTAGGCCTATGCTGGAAAACCTTGTGGTGCTGGAAAACCTTGGTAGAGCATGGGTGGAGTAGGCCTTGTGGTGCTGGAAAACCTTGGTAGAGCATGGGTGCAGTAGGCCTTGTGATGCTGGAAAACCTTGGTAGAGCATGGGTGCAGTAGGCCTTGTGATGCTGGAAAACCTTGGTAGAGCATGGGTGCAGTAGGCCTTGTGGTGCTGGAAAACCTTGGTAGAGCATGGGTGCAGTAGGCCTTTTGGTGCTGGAAAACCTTGGTAGGGCATGGGTGGAGTAGGCCTTGTGGTGCTGGAAAACCTTGGTAGAGCATGGGTGGAGTAGGCCTTGTGGTGCTGGAAAACCTTGGTAGGGCATGGGTGGAGTAGGCCTTGTGGTGCTGGAAAACCTTGGTAGGGCATGGATGGAGTAGGCCTTGTGGTGCTGGAAAACCTTGGTAGGGCATGGATGGAGTAGGCCTTGTGGTGCTGGAAAACCTTGGTAGGGCATGGGTGGAGTAGGCCTTTTGGCTCATGTGAATTTCCTTTATTTTTGGTCATCAGACCAATTCCTACTTCTCAATAAAAACATATTTTTGAGTTTTTAATAAATCAGTGGGAAGCTCATAATTGTTATCCAAATTCTGACATAACATATGAATAATACATGAATATGAATAATGAATCTGGATGTGGGTGATAGTGCTCGTCCCAGGGAAACACAGAAACTAAAGAGGTTCCCACAATCATCAGCCGCCCATATCTTTATTTTGCTATGTCGGTGTGTAAATGCTCATTGGTGGTATCCAGATTGGAGTGTGTGTGTGTGTGTGCATACATGTGTTTGTGTGCTTGTGTGTACATGTATACATCTGTGTGTGCATCCATGTGTATGTGTGTGTGTGTTTGCGTCTACTCGCACGTGTGTACATCTGTGTGTGTGTGTGTGTGTGTCTCTGTGTTGTCAATTTTCAATTAGTGCTGTCATCAATGTCCATATGGAAGCCTTGGAGGGGCTTAGTGCCACCCCAGAGCAGCCAACAGTTCTATTCCCTCCCTCCTATTTCTGGGCAGCGTTCCATAGTGCTCCCAGCTCTCCCACTGCGATGTCAACTCTACTCTCCTTCTGCCTGTGTACCCCTGCCCCCTTCCCTCACATTCTCCCCTCCAGTCCTCCCCCACCCCTCGCCCAGCCAGGCAGCACAGGGACACTGATGCCCTGTGACAGTGACACCAGAAATGAAAGGGCGGTAGGCGGCAGGGCCTACAGCGAAGGGATGGATGGAGGAAAGGTGGAGGGAGGGAGGGTGGAGAGGGAGATGGAGGGAGGGTGGAGAGGGAGCTGGAGGGAGGGTGGAGTTACAGTAATGTCTCCAGTTACAGTAATGTCTCCATGACTGGTCTCCAGTTACAGTAATGTCTCCATGACTGGTCTCCAGTTACAGTAATGTCTCCATGACTGGTCTCCAGTTACAGTAATGTTTCCATGACTAGTCTCTAGTTACAGTAATGTCTCCATGACTAGTCTCAAGTTACAGTAATGTCTCCAGTTACAGTAATGTCTCCATGACTGGTCTCCAGTTACAGTAATGTATCCAGTTACAGTAATGTCTCCATGACTGGTCTCCAGTTACAGTAATGTCTCCATGACTAGTCTCAAGTTACAGTAATGTCTCCAGTTACAGTAATGTATCCAGTTACAGTAATGTCTCCATGACTGGTCTCCAGTTACAGTAATGTCTCCATGACTAGTCTCAAGTTACAGTAATGTCTCCAGTTACAGTAATGTATCCAGTTACAGTAATGTCTCCATGACTGGTCTCCAGTTACAGTAATGTCTCCATGACTGGTCTCCAGTTACAGTAATGTCTCCATGACTAGTCTCAAGTTACAGTAATGTCTCCAGTTACAGTAATGTCTCCATGCATGGTCTCCAGTTACAGTAATGTATCCAGTTACAGTAATGTCTCCATGACTGGTCTCTAGTTACAGTAATGTCTCCATGACTGGTCTCCAGTTACAGTAATGTCTCCATGACTAGTCTCAAGTTACAGTAATGTCTCCAGTTACAGTAATGTCTCCATGACTGGTCTCCAGTTACAGTAATGTCTCCATGGCTGGTCTCCAGTTACAGTAATGTATCCAGTTACAGTAATGTCTCCATGACTGGTCTCCAGTTACAGTAATGTCTCCATGACTGGTCTCCAGTTACAGTAATGTCTCCATGACTGGTCTCCAGTTACAGTAATGTTTCCATGACTAGTCTCTAGTTACAGTAATGTCTCCATGACTAGTCTCAAGTTACAGTAATGTCTCCAGTTACAGTAATGTCTCCATGACTGGTCTCCAGTTACAGTAATGTCTCCATGACTGGTCTCCAGTTACAGTAATGTCTCCAGTCACAGTAATGTCTCCATGACTGGTCTCCAGTTACAGTAATGTCTCCATGACTGGTCTCCAGTTACAGTAATGTTTCCATGACTAGTCTCTAGTTACAGTAATGTCTCCATGACTAGTCTCAAGTTACAGTAATGTCTCCAGTTACAGTAATGTATCCATGACTGGTCTCCAGTTACAGTAATGTATCCATGACTGGTCTCCAGTTACAGTAATGTCTCCAGTTACAGTAATGTCTCCATGCCTGGTCTCCAGTTACAGTAATGTCTCCATGACTGGTCTCCAGTTACAGTAATGTCTCCATGACTGGTCTCCATTTACAGTAATGTCTCCATGACTGGTCTCCAGTTACAGTAATGTCTCCATGACTGGTCTCCAGTTACAGTAATGTTTCCATGACTAGTCTCTAGTTACAGTAATGTCTCCATGACTAGTCTCCAGTTACAGTAATGTCTCCAGTTACAGTAATGTCTCCATGACTGGTCTCCAGTTACAGTAATGTTTCCATGTCTAGTCTCCAGTTACAGTAATGTCTCCATGACTAGTCTCCAGTTACAGTAATGTCTCCATGACTGGTCTCCAGTTACAGTAATGTCTCCATGACTGGTCTCCAGTTACAGTAATGTCTCCATGACTGGTCTCCAGTTACAGTAATGTCTCCATGGCTGGTCTCCAGTTACAGTAATGTCTCCAGTTACAGTAATGTCTCCATGACTGGTCTCCAGTTACAGTAATGTCTCCATGACTGGTCTCCAGTTACAGTAATGTCTCCATGACTGGTCTCTAGTTACAGTAATGTTTCCATGACTGGTCTCCAGTTACAGTAATGTCTCCATGGCTGGTCTCCAGTTACATGAATGTGGGTGTTTTTGAATGAGACACGGTGCAGACAGGGCCAAATTGGCCAAATGTTGTGTTACATTGGAGGGCTATGTAAAACCTATTTCCTTTGGTAGAGTTGCTTGGGCAACTGTGTGTGTGTGTGTGTGTGTGTGTGTGTGTGTGTGTGTGTGTGTGTGTGTGTGTGTGTGTGTGTGTGTGTGTATGTGTGAGAGTGAGTGAGTGTTTGCCTATGTGTGTGTGTCTATCTGTGTGTTTGTGTGTGTGTAAGTGAGTGTTTGCCTTTGTGTGTGTGTGTCTGTATCTGTGTGTGTGTGTGTGTGTGTGTGTGTGTGTGTGTGTGTGTGTGTGTGTGTGTGTGTGTGTGTGTGTGTGTGTGTGTGTGTGTGTGTGTGTGTGTGTGTGTGTGTGTGTGTGTGTGTGTGTGAGTGTTTGCCTGTGTGTGTGTGTGTGTATCTGTGTGTTTGTGTGTGTGTGTGAGTGTTTGCCTTTGTGTGTGTGTGTGTGTGTGTGTGTGTGTGTGTGTGTGTGTGTGTGTGTGTGTGTGTGTGTGTGTGTGTGTGTGTGTGTGTGTGTGTGTGTGTGTGTGTGTGTGTGTGTGTGTGTGTGTGTGTGAGTGTTTGCCTGTGTGTGATGTTTGCCTGTGTGTTTGTTTGTGTGTTTTATCTCTGTGAGTGTGTATGCGTGTGTAGGTGCGTATGTGTCTGTACAAACTAGGAGCTGCTAATCAACTGTGTTTAATTAGTCAGTGTGGGGCTGTGTGCTTCTTCACCCTGCCAGTCCTCTGAGGGAAGGGGCTCTGTCACATTGTTTGTCAGCGTGTGAGGAAGGGAAGGGATCGAAGGGGTCCGCCTCTCAGGGACAGCTCACACTTCTGCCATCGCTGCCATTCTCCTGTCAATCACTCACACACACACACACACACACACACACACACACACACACACACACACACACACACACACACACACACACACACACACACACACACACACACACACACACACACACACACACACACACACACACACACACACACACACACACACACACACACACACACACACACTCGCACGCACGCACGCACGCACACACACACACACACACACACACACACACACACACACACTCGCACGCACGCACACACTCGCACGCACGCACGCACACACACACACACACACACACACACACACACACACACACACACACACACACACACACACACACACACACACACACACACACACACACACACACACACACACACACACACACACACACACACACACACACACACACGCACACTTGCTCAGTCATTGTCTCACATTTTAGGGAGCACACACACACACAGTCAGTTTGTCACATTTTTACCAGACACATATAACAGACACACATGGACTCAGGCACATGTGCTATTCTAGCCTGTGTGTAATGATGTAATCAGAGGACTTACAGCGCAGCGTAATAGAGATTTCCCTTTAAACTCTGAAAGGTTTTGAGCCGGCGATCCACAGTCCTGATTAGGCCTCTGCTAACTCTCCCAGTCGACGTGACTGATGGCATGGCTAAGACTGTGCACACAGTAGGAGAGGGGAAGTTCATCTTTTGTTTGAGTACGGCCTGGCTCACATCTGTGTGGTCGCCGGGCAGGTTTCCAGGGGGATATTCAAGGGCATTTTCGCTCTGCTTCTAAACCAGCCCTGTGATGTTGCTACTCTGTAGGGGGAGAGGAGCTGCTAGCTGCACTGATATGGAAATGGTAACTGGAGAGCTCTGATATTCAACTGCCAGAACAATAGAAGCCGCATACAAATGCAGAACGTGCCTTCAGACCATTCAGTGATTCCCTGTATCTTTCAAAGCATCTCTCTGTGCTTGTATAGGCCAGGGGCAACTCCCTTGATAAAGCTTTCCTGCTTCTTATCCAACACTGGCCTCCCAACACTCCCAGGTTCGCCCCGTTAGATCCCAATTTTTCAAGCGTGCCGGTTTGGGGGTTTGTGAGAACAGGGCTCCGGGGTTTTGTCTTGTTCTGTTCGTCAGCTATAACAACCCACAGAGGTGACTCAACCCCTCCTTTCCCCTCTGGTCTTCCTCTCTTTCATTCCACCGCTCTTCTTCTTCCTCTAATGAATGCTCTCCCGTGTTTTGACTGGCAGGTCGTTAGGGGCGGGACTTGGCCTGTCGCCCGAGGACCTGCTGGGAGGAGGGGGTGGGGACGCCCAGAGGAAGAAGAAGAAGCTGTCCAATCGGGGCTTTGAGCGGCTCGGCGCGGCAGAGGTCAGGGTTCTTTAGTTGTATCTCTTTGTCCTCTATCCCTCCAGAACAGCTACACACTCTGTAGAAAACCCTTATAGTTACTGAACACTTCTCTGAGCCCTCCATACAGTACTCCATAATGGCTACATACCATTACTGCTATGTAGCCTGCTAGCCTTTGTGTTATACCGTATGCTATGTTAGCCACTATGCTAGTTGTTATGTAAATATTGTATGTTGTGTGATCTATGTTTATCCCGATAATTGACACATTTCTAGTCATTAGAACCAGTGGCGGCTGGTGGGAGGAGCTATAGGAGGATGGACTCATTGCAATGGCTGGAATGGAATACACGGAACAGAGTCAAACATGTGGTTTCCATATGTTTGATGTGTTTGATACCGTTCCATTCATTCCATTCCAGCCATTACAATGAACCCGTCCTCCTATAGCTCCTCCCACCAGCCGCCACTGGTTCTAATGACTAGAAATGTGTTAATAAAAAAAGAAACAAAGTTTGTACTAAACACTCACATTAAAAAAAAATATTTTAAACTCTAAAGTGTCAAACCCCCAGCTTTCCATGTTAATATATTTTTAATTTGTGGATCTTCATCTGTCCCTCTGACTGTCTGTGAGCTGAACTGAGCTCTGTCCCTCTGTCTGTCTGTGAGCTGAACTGAGCTCTGTCTGACTGTCTGTGAGCTGAACTGAGCTCTGTCCTTCTGACTGTCTGTGAGCTGAACTGAGCTCTGTCTGACTATCTGTGAGCTGAACTGAGCTCTGTCCCTCTGTCTGTCTGTGAGCTGAACTGAGCTCTGTCCCTCTGTTGTCTGTGAGCTGAACTGAGCTCTGTCCTTCTGACTGTCTGTGAGCTGAACTGAGCTCTGTCCCTCTGTCTGTCTGTGAGCTGAACTGAGCTCTGTCCCTCTGTTGTCTGTGAGCTGAACTGAGCTCTGTCCTTCTGACTGTCTGTGAGCTGAACTGAGCTCTGTCCCTCTGTCTGTCTGTGAGCTGAACTGAGCTCTGTCCCTCTGTTGTCTGTGAGCTGAACTGAGCTCTGTCCCTCTGGCTGTCTGTGAGCTGAACTGAGCTCTGTCCCTCTGTTGTCTGTGAGCTGAACTGAGCTCTGTCCTTCTGACTGTCTGTGAGCTGAACTGAGCTCTGTCCCTCTGTTGTCTGTGAGCTGAACTGAGCTCTGTCCTTCTGTTGTCTGTGAGCTGAACTGAGCTCTGTCCTTCTGACTGTCTGTGAGCTGAACTGAGCTCTGTCCCTCTGGCTGCCTGTGAGCTGAACTGAGCTCTGTCTGACTGTCTGTGAGCTGAACTGAGCTCTGTCCCTCTGGCTGCCTGTGTGTGGGAGCTGTGTCCGGAGGTGTAACAGTGTCTCTCTCTCTTTCTATTTCTCTCTTTCTTCTCGTTCTCTCTGTTCTCTCTCCCCCCGTCCTCCTCTGTTGTCTGTTCTCATAGATAAAAGTGCATGGCAGTAGCAGAAAGAGTGTCCTCCACGGTGTCCTCAGCTCTAAGCTGGCCCGTGACGTGGCCCATCAGCAGCTCAGACAGCACAAGGCCCAGGGCGGGAAGAGGACTGGGATGGGGGCGGGACCACAGGATAAGGAAGAGGCGGCCTCTGCAGCTAGTTCTGCCCCAAAGCACCATGGACATCGAGGCCAGGCCACCTCCAAGGCCGAGTCCAGACGAGTCATCAACGAGTCCGGCGGTCAGAGTGACACAGGTAAGAATCATGGTGATTGATTTCATTTGTAACCTTTGGAGTTTTCTCACAATGTTGTGTTTCAGTTATGTGACGGACAGTGACGTTATTTAGGCATTTGTGTCATATGATGTGGAAAGGACATGATGGAACCACCTTTTCTGTATTGGGAGAATGAGTACATTCCTTCTTCTGCCCTGACCTGAGCACTGTGTTCTGTATGTGTAGGTTACCATAGAGAGAAACACTACCATAGAGAGAAACACCACCATAGACACACTACTATAGAGAGAAACACTACCATAGACACACTACTATAGAGAGAAACACTACCATAGAGAGAAACACTACCATAGAGAGAAACACTACTATAGAGAGAAACACTACCACAGACACACTACCATAGAGAGAAACACTACTCTAGAGAGAAACACTACCATAGACACACTACTATAGAGAGAAACACTACCATAGAGAGAAACACTACCATAGAGAGAAACACTACCACAGAGAGAAACACTACCATAGAGAGAAACACTACTATAGAGAGAAACACCACCATAGACACACTACTATAGAGAGAAACACTACCATAGAGAGAAACACTACTATAGAGAGAAACACCACCATAGAGAGAAACACTACTATAGAGAGAAACACTACCATAGAGAGAAACACTACCATAGAGAGAAACACTACTATAGAGAGAAACACTACTATAGAGAGAAACACTACCATAGAGAGAAACACTACCATAGAGAGAAACACTACCACAGAGAGAAACACTACCATAGAGAGAAACACTACTATAGAGAGAAACACCACCATAGAGAGAAACACTACTATAGAGAGAAACACTACCATAGAGAGAAACACTACCATAGAGAGAAACACTACTATAGAGAGAAACACTACTATAGAGAGAAACACTACCACAGAGAGAAACACTACCATAGAGAGAAACACTACCATAGAGAGAAACACTACCATAGAAACACTACTATAGAAACACTACTATAGAGAGAAACACTACCATAGAAACACTACCATAGAGAGAAACACTACCATAGAAACACTACCACAGAGAGAAACACTACCATAGAGAGAAACACTACCATAGAGAGAAACACTACTATAGAGAGAAACACTACCATAGAGAGAAACACTACCATAGAGAGAAACACTACTATAGAGAGAAACACTACTATAGAGAGAAACACTACTATAGAGAGAAACACTACCATAGAGAGAAACACTTCTATAGAGAGAAACACTACCATAGAGAGAAACACTACCATAGAGAGAAACACTACTATAGAGAGAAACACTACCATAGAGAGAAACACTACTATAGAGAGAAACACTACCATAGAAACACTACCATAGAGAGAAACACTACCATAGAGAGAAACACTACCATAGAGAGAAACACTACCATAGAGAGAAACACTACCATAGAGAGAAACACTACCATAGAAACACTACCATAGAGAGAAACACTACCATAGAGAGAAACACTACCATAGAGAGAAACACTACCATAGAGAGAAACACTACTATAGCCCACCTACGATATTAATAATACAATATGTCTGCCCTGTAGTTAAGTTATTAGACCTACATTGTCCATTCTAGTGTTGTAATTCTATTTCTATGTTGTGTACCGATCTGAGTCACGGCACCAATGTAACTGGCAATGCTATACTCTTACTCTGTGTGTGCTCTCTCTCTCTCTCTCAGCAGCCAGTGCAGACAGCGGCGGCCAGGAGGGCTGGACGGGGACCCCGCTGATGATGCGTGGGGGCAGGAGGAATGGGATGGGGGGAGCTCACGGGGTCCAGGGGTCCGCACGGCTGCAGCAGCCCAGGGCCAGGGTCCTCCGAGCCAGGAGTCAGGAAGCCATGGAGGGGGGAGAGACCTCCCCTACAGAGAGTGAATCCTCCAACCAGGGTGAGTGGGCTGAGGTGACTGGGTGAAGGGGAAGGGGGAAGAGGGGGACAGGGACAGATAAGGTTGGATGAGTGGGACAGGGGGAAAGGGTGGCTGTCTTCTCCAGCCAGGTCAGGTACTCAGTACACTGTACCCTTCACTCAGTACACAGTACCCTTCACTCAGTACACAGTACCCTTCACTCAGTACACTGTACCCTTCACTCAGTACACAGTACCCTTCACTCAGTACACAGTACCCTTCACTCAGTACACAGTACCCTTCACTCAGCACACAGTACCCTTCACTCAGTACACAGTACCCTTCACTCAGTACACAGTACCCTTCACTCAGTACACAGT
>NC_060188.1:1494897-1501219 GCF_021184085.1 Oncorhynchus gorbuscha
TGTCTCACAAAGACACCTGACCTCCCTCCTGTTTCAGCTCATACCAAGGCTCTAACCCAGGACCTCTGTCTCACAAAGACACCTGACCACCCTCCTGTTTCAGCTCATACCAAGGCTCTAACCCAGGACCTCTGTCTCACAAAGACACCTGACCACCCTCCTGTTTCAGCTCATACCAAGGCTCTAACCCAGGACCTCTGTCTCACAAAGACACCTGACCTCCCTCCTGTTTCAGCTCATACCAAGGCTCTAACCCAGGACCTCTGTCTCACAAAGACACCTGACCTCCCTCCTGTTTCAGCTCATACCAAGGCTCTAACCCAGGACCTCTGTCTCACAAAGACACCTGACCTTCCTCCTGTTTCAGCTCATACCAAGGCTCTAACCCAGGACCTCTGTCTCACAAAGACACCTGACCACCCTCCTGTTTCAGCTCATACCAAGGCTCTAACCCAGGACCTCTGTCTCACAAAGACACCTGACCACCCTCCTGTTTCAGCTCATACCAAGGCTCTAACCCAGGACCTCTGTCTCACAAAGACACCTGACCACCCTCCTGTTTCAGCTCATACCAAGGCTCTAACCCAGGACCTCTGTCTCACAAAGACACCTGACCACCCTCCTGTTTCAGCTCATACCAAGGCTCTAACCCAGGACCTCTGTCTCACAAAGACACCTGACCACCCTCCTGTTTCAGCTCATACCAAGGCTCTAACCCAGGACCTCTGTCTCACAAAGACACCTGACCACCCTCCTGTTTCAGCTCATACCAAGGCTCTAACCCAGGACCTCTGTCTCACAAAGACACCTGACCTCCCTCCTGTTTCAGCTCATACCAAGGCTCTAACCCAGGACCTCTGTCTCACAAAGACACCTGACCTCCCTCCTGTTTCAGCTCATACCAAGGCTCTAACCCAGGACCTCTGTCTCACAAAGACACCTGACCTCCCTCCTGTTTCAGCTCATACCAAGGCTCTAACCCAGGACCTCTGTCTCACAAAGACACCTGACCACCCTCCTGTTTCAGCTCATACCAAGGCTCTAACCCAGGACCTCTGTCTCACAAAGACACCTGACCACCCTCCTGTTTCAGCTCATACCAAGGCTCTAACCCAGGACCTCTGTCTCACAAAGACACCTGACCTTCCTCCTGTTTCAGCTCATACCAAGGCTCTAACCCAGGACCTCTGTCTCACAAAGACACCTGACCACCCTCCTGTTTCAGCTCATACCAAGGCTCTAACCCAGGACCTCTGTCTCACAAAGACACCTGACCTTCCTCCTGTTTCAGCTCATACCAAGGCTCTAACCCAGGACCTCTGTCTCACAAAGACACCTGACCACCCTCCTGTTTCAGCTCATACCAAGGCTCTAACCCAGGACCTCTGTCTCACAAAGACACCTGACCTCCCTCCTGTTTCAGCTCATACCAAGGCTCTAACCCAGGACCTCTGTCTCACAAAGACACCTGACCACCCTCCTGTTTCAGCTCATACCAAGGCTCTAACCCAGGACCTCTGTCTCACAAAGACACCTGACCTCCCTCCTGTTTCAGCTCATACCAAGGCTCTAACCCAGGACCTCTGTCTCACAAAGACACCTGACCACCCTCCTGTTTCAGCTCATACCAAGGCTCTAACCCAGGACCTCTGTCTCACAAAGACACCTGACCTCCCTCCTGTTTCAGCTCATACCAAGGCTCTAACCCAGGACCTCTGTCTCACAAAGACACCTGACCACCCTCCTGTTTCAGCTCATACCAAGGCTCTAACCCAGGACCTCTGTCTCACAAAGACACCTGACCTCCCTCCTGTTTCAGCTCATACCAAGGCTCTAACCCAGGACCTCTGTCTCACAAAGACACCTGACCTCCCTCCTGTTTCAGCTCATACCAAGGCTCTAACCCAGGACCTCTGTCTCACAAAGACACCTGACCTTCCTCCTGTTTCAGCTCATACCAAGGCTCTAACCCAGGACCTCTGTCTCACAAAGACACCTGACCACCCTCCTGTTTCAGCTCATACCAAGGCTCTAACCCAGGACCTCTGTCTCACAAAGACACCTGACCACCCTCCTGTTTCAGCTCATACCAAGGCTCTAACCCAGGACCTCTGTCTCACAAAGACACCTGACCTCCCTCCTGTTTCAGCTCATACCAAGGCTCTAACCCAGGACCTCTGTCTCACAAAGACACCTGACCACCCTCCTGTTTCAGCTCATACCAAGGCTCTAACCCAGGACCTCTGTCTCACAAAGACACCTGACCTTCCTCCTGTTTCAGCTCATACCAAGGCTCTAACCCAGGACCTCTGTCTCACAAAGACACCTGACCTCCCTCCTGTTTCAGCTCATACCAAGGCTCTAACCCAGGACCTCTGTCTCACAAAGACACCTGACCACCCTCCTAAAGAGTCTTACCCAGTCGCTCCAGCGAAGAGCTAGCTATTCACAGGGTATGTCCTAGAGATCAGGATTATTCAGTCATTGATATGCACCTGAGTGGTTTGTATGTGATGTATGGAATCCAGGTGAAGGTTCCCCTAGGTACAGTGGTGGAAAAACTCCTTAATAGAAAAGGACTCAAGTAAAAGTGAAAGTCACCCAGTAGAATACTACTTGAGTAAAAGTCAAAACGTATTTTGTTTTAAATGTACTTGAGTATCAAAAGTAAATGGAATTGCTAAGTATATATATTTAAGTATCAAAAGAAAAAGTCTAAATCGTTCAAAATTCCTAATATTAAGAAAATCATACGGCACAATCTTGTGTTTTTTAAATGTACGGATAGCCAGGGGCACACTCAGACAATACTCAGACAATACTCAGACAATACTCAGACAATACTCAGACAATACTCAGACAATACTCAGACATCATTTACAGATAGCCAGGGGCACACTCAGACAATACTCAGACAATACTCAGACAATACTCAGACAATACTCAGACAATACTCAGACATCATTTACAGATAGCCAGGGGCACACTCAGACAATACTCAGACAATACTCAGACAATACTCAGACATCATTTACAGATAGGACTCATTTAAATCGCCAGGGTCACACTCAGACAATACTACAGAAATACTCAGACATCATTTACAGATAGCCAGGGGCAAATGGACAATACTCAGACAATCATTTACAGATAGCAGACAATACTCAGACAATAGACATCATTTACAGATCAGACATCATTTACAGATATAGCCAGGGGCACACTCAGACAATACTCAGACATCATTTACAGATAGCCAGACACACTCAGACAATACTCAGACAATACTCAGACATCATTTACAGATAGCCAGGGGCACACAGACAATACACACTCAGACAATACTCAGACATCATTTTACAGATAGCCAGGGGCACACTCAGACAATACTCAGACATCATTTACAGATAGCCAGACAACAATACTCAGACATCATTTACAGATAGCCAGGGGCACACTCAGACAATACTCAGACATCATTTACAGATAGCCAGGGGCACACTCAGACAATACTCAGACATCATTTACAGATAGCCAGGGGCACACTCAGACAATACTCAGACATCATTTACAGATAGCCAGGGGCACACTCAGACAATACTCAGACATCATTTACAGATAGCCAGGGGCACACTCAGACAATACTCAGACAATACTCAGACATCATTTACAGATAGCCAGGGGCACACTCAGACAATACTCAGACAATACTCAGACATCATTTACAGATTACAGATAGCCATTTACAGATAGGGCACACTCAGACAATACTCAGACATCATTTACAGATAGCCAGGGGCACACTCAGACAATACTCAGACATCATTTACAGATAGCCAGGGGCACACTCAGACAATACTCAGACAATACTCAGACATCATTTACAGATAGCCAGGGGCACACTCAGACAATACTCAGACAATACTCAGACAATACTCAGACATCATTTACAGATAGCCAGGGGCACAATACTCAGACAATACTCAGACAATACTCAGACATCATTTACAGATAGCCAGGGGCACACTCAGACAATACTCAGACATCATTTACAGATAGCCAGGGGCACACTCAGACAATACTCAGACAATACTCAGACATCATTTACAGATAGCCAGGGGCACACTCAGACAATACTCAGACATCATTTACAGATAGCCAGGGGCACACTCAGACAATACTCAGACATCATTTACAGATAGCCAGGGGCACACTCAGACAATACTCAGACATCATTTACAGATAGCCAGGGGCACACTCAGACATCATTTACAGATAGCCAGGGGCACACTCAGACAATACTCAGACATCATTTACAGATAGCCAGGGGCACACTCAGACAATACTCAGACATACTCAGACAATACTCAGACAATACTCAGACAATACTCAGACATCATTTACAGATAGCCAGGGGCACACTCAGACAATACTCAGACATCATTTACAGATAGCCAGGGGCACACTCAGACAATACTCAGACATCATTTACAGATAGCCAGGGGCACACTCAGACAATACTCAGACATCATTTACAAACTAAGCATGTGTGTTTAGTGAGTCCACCAGAACAGAGGCAGTAGGGATGACCAGGGATGTTCTCTTCATGAGTGTGTGAATTGGACCATTTTCCTGTCCTGCTAATAAACATTCAAAATGCTACTCGTTGTGTTGGGTGTCAGGGAAAATGTGTGGAGTAAAAAATACATCATTTTCTTTAGGAATGTAGTGAAGTAAAAGAAAAAGTTGTCAAAAATATAAATAGTAAAGTACAGATACCCCAAAAAACGACTTAAGTACTTTACACCACTGCCTAGGTACAGATCTAGGATCAGCTTCCCTTATCCAAATCCTACCCTTAACCATTAGTGGGGGAAAATGCAAAACTGAACCAAGTTACAATGACACAACTTCAACCTCTTAGAACATGTGAAGTTAACCAAGAGTGTGATGCACTCTTAGAAAAAAGGGTCCCAAAAGGGTTCTTCGGCTGTCCCCATAGAAGAACCCTCTGGGGTTCCATGTAGAACGCTCTGTGGCAGGGGTTCTACATGGAACCCAAAAGGTTTTTACCTCGAACCAAAAGGGTTCTATCTGGAACCAAAAAGGGTTCTTCAAAGGGTTCTCCTATGGGGACAGCCCAAAAAAACTTTTAGGTTCTAGATACACCTTTTTTTTAATCTAAAAGTGAATATATTGAAAGATTTAGAATTTAGACAATTACACAACTTCAGTCTGTATCTCGATCTCTCACATAACCATGACAACCTGACGCCTTTCTCTCCTCACACTGGGATGATTCATACTGTAGCACTAACTAGCCATGCAGAGATCCACACACACACACACACACACACACACACACACTCGCACACTCATTTACTCACTCACACCTCTCTTCCTGGTCACATGTCACAGAGGAGAAGTTGCTGGTCAGGCGGTGTCCAATCACCTCAGAGTGACGACAACACTTGCAGGGGGAGGAGGATCCGAAACAAACAGGTAATCAGAATCACTCAATCGGTCCTCATTGCTCACCTCTAACCTCTAACCTTTCATTTGTCTGATCTGATTTTTAATTGGTAGGTCCTACATTCATAGTAGCGGTATGTCATTTAGCATTTAGCATCTGACAGCCTGGAATTCAAAGGTATATGCTCTATCACCATGGATATAGTACCAGGCCACATCCCACTCCCTCTCTGCTGAGTAACTGTGTGAAGGGGGGTGGGGGGCAGGAAATGGGGGGATTGGGGGAGTGTGAATCGCACCTTCTTATGTGGAAGAGTGAAACTATGTCAGGGAAAATGACTACCTCCAGGGGACATACTGCACATGCAGTGTTTAGTGCCAATCTCTTGAGTTACATGCTAACTAACTTTCTATCTCTATCTCTCCCTCTCCCTCTCTCTCTCTCTCTCTCTCTCTCTCTCTCTCTCTCTCTCTCTCTCTCTCTCTCTCTCTCTCTCTCTCTCTCTCTCTCTCTCTCTCTCTCTCTCTCTCTCTCTCTCTCTCTCTCTCTCTCTCTCTCTCCCCCCCCAGCCCAAGGGCCGTGCAGTGAGCCGTCTACTAGAGAGCATGGCGGCGGACGAGGGCTTTCAGATGGATGAGGATGATAGCAGCTTCTCCGAGGGGGATGAGGACAGTAACCCATCATACCCTCACAACCCCATGAATCCACTAGGTGAGGAGGGAACACTGTCACACACAGTTTTGTATTACTACCCTTGTGGGGATCAAATCATTTATTCCCATCCGAAATCCTATTTTCCCTAACCTCTAACCCTAAATCTAACCCTAACCTCTAACCCTAACCTCTAAC
>NC_060188.1:1501319-1655176 GCF_021184085.1 Oncorhynchus gorbuscha
GTAATTCCTTGTGGTCCAGGGGCTGAGACAGTGGACAGACCAGGCAGTGATGCAGCTCAGTCAGGAATGCTACGTCTTCTGGCTGTAGAGGCTGCAGGATCTCAGGACCATTTCAACTCTTTTGGATTTCTGAGGGGAATGGAGAGCTGTGTGCCCTGTGGGCTTGTCTTGGTGTGTTTGGACCATTCTGGTTGTTGTGATGTGGTTGCCGAGGAACTGAGGCTCTCAGCCTGCTCACTGCAGCTGGAGTGAGATGGGGGCGTGTAGTCCTCAACACCACTATGAGTGCAATCATCTCATTGGTATTGATTTTTGTGAGGATAGGTTGTTGTCGGCCCTGGCCAGGTCTATGACCTCCTCCTATAGGCTGTCTCTCATCGTTGCGTTCAGGCCTACTGCTGTTGCGTCGTCTGCAAGCAATGATAGTGTTGGGGTTGGTAACTGGCCTGTAGTCGTGGGTGACCAGGAGTACAGGAGAGGCTCAATGATTAGCTCAGCCTGGTGACCTCGTCATGGACATTTCCTGTATTACTTCCCTTGTAGTCTGTAATAGTTTGCAAGCCCTGCCACATAAAGGCAGAGTGTCAGAGACGGTGTAGTATGATTTAATCTTAGCCTCTATTGACGCTTGCCTGTTTATTAGCTTGTGCTGGGCATGCTAGGATTTCTGTAAGCTTCCGGGTTTAAGTCCGCACCTTGAAGCATCTCTGCCTTTAGCTCAGTGTCAGAAAATGTTGCCTGAGAAATCCATGGCTTCTGGATTTAGGTATGTGCATTGTTGCAGTCACTGTGGGGACGCATGTAATGCACTTATTGATAAACCAGTGACTGATGTGGTGTCTACTCCTCAATGCCATCAGAGGGAATCTGGAACTATATTCCCAGTGCTGTTCCCCAACCACAAAACAGTCAGCAACTGGTTGCATCTGCTTCAAATACGACCACTTATTTATAGACCAAGTCTGCTGGGTGAAAGCTTCTGGCACAATTTTTGGCAGAATCAGGAGGATGAAAGTTTGAAGTTGCAAATGGAGTGAGGGAGGGCTTTGTACGATGCGTCTGTGTGTGGAGTGCAGGTGATCACAAAATGTGTTTCCCTCTGGTTGCATTTAACATGTTGATAGAAATTTGGTAGAACTAATATAAGTTTTCCTGCATTAAAGTCTCAAGCCCACTAAGGAGAGGCGCAAGCCTCTAAGGTGAAGTGGTTTACTGTTTTGCTTATTTCTTATACAGCTGACTGGTGCAGTCTTAAGTGCAGTAATCTATTTCTGTGGTAAATAAACAGCCACGAAAAGTATAGCTAAAAACTCTCTAGGCAAAGTAGTGTGGCCTAATTTATCTGTCTCTGCTTTCAGGCAAAACAAAAATCTAGAGACTTCATGAATTTTGTGCTGCTATTGTTTAAATATACACAGACCTTTCTGTGAATCTGATACTAATTACTGACAGCAATCTCTTTTGTCAAAGTCACTTATATTTTCCGGCAAGTATGGCATCAAGCCGTTAGCCTGTAGGCAGCACAATCCAGCTACCATGAAGATGCAAGTCTACAATGCACAGGAACGACCAGTGGAGCGGAGAAGGACAGAGGATCTGGTTGTGCCCGATGTGACAGATGGACGAGGCACAATATCGCGTGTGACAATTGCTTCACCTTTATGAACTCAGCCAGCAGCTCCTGAAAGGGAGAAGATCACCATGGTTGGCACGGTTAGAAGAACAACACGGGCTCCTCTACACTTCTCCACAACAAGGAAAAGCGAGGCCTTCTCATCAAGTTTAGTCCTTACACCACTCTATTTCTCACCTCCCAAGGAATAAGATTGTGGTCCTCGGACAGCCATCAGCTGGACTACAACCACAACAAAGGCATGGACAACTGACAGGTGTTTAGTTAAGTTTAGTTTATTAATTAAAAAACAAGCCCTGAAACTTAAACCATACTTGCATTAATAAAATATCGAGGATAACACACAATGAAGCCTGGGACTTATTTCATTGTGGTCCTCTTGAGCAAGATAGCTGAACAGATCAAACACAGTATGGCAGTCAAAAACATCAGAGAAGGACAATTATCATCATTCCGAAAGTTACATCACAGAGTTCATTCATGTGGGCTGAAGGAACTGTCAAACATATTTTTGCTTTATGTTCAAAAGCTGTCCAGAGGACGTTGTTTAGATGAGCAGAGACAGCTCATTCCATTGCAGAGCTCCAGTATACAAAGAAAGTACCTTCCCTAACATTACTGCTACCTGTGTGCACATCAGCAACACCTGATCTGGTGCTGGGATTATTGTGCATCCTAACAGGGGAAGTAATCCTTGGAATATCTGGCGCAGGACACATAAATACTCTGTAAACTAAACCCTAGTCAAATCTGGGACACCCCTAGCACTCAGCAGAGCAATAGTTTAGTTTCTGACAGCTCATATGAACTACGTGGACTCTGTGTCTACCTGAATCTGGCTATTAAGACAGTCTGGAGCTTCTCTTCATAGTTTAGATATTCCAAATAAATACTAACATAATCAAATGGCATTGAATGAGGCAGTAGCCTTTCATGGAGTCCTTTGCTATCAAGCAGCTTGGACTTTCTAGCAAAAAGCAGTCCTGGCATGGCCTTCTAACTTTGTATTGGCCCATGCTCACATATCCCAGCTAAATCGAGGACAAATCTGAGTAGCTAACAGAGTTTTCAATAGTCCTTCTCCTCCTAACTCCTCTGGTTCAGATGACCTGCTACCTTCAGGTCTGGATCCAAAGAAGAATTATTTGGATTTTCCTAAGTGCAGAGATAGCTTATTATCTTCCAGCCATTTTGGCACAATGTTAGTAGCTCTGAGCTAAGTATGCTCTCCAACATAGTTTTACTTTTGAGACTGGAAAGTGTACAGTCATCAGCATAAAGCAAGCGGTAGAACAAGCATCATTTCCGCCCATGGTTGCTCCTGCTGTCAGCAGCAAGCCCGGCAAGCTCACTCAGGCATGCAACTCATTGGTTTGCTGAGGCGGTGAACCATTAATACTGATAAATAGGACTTTACTGGCCTAGAAGAGAATGCTGTCAGTTTGGAATTGGAGACAGTGGTTAACTGTCAAAGGCCTTCTGTAGGTCAAGCAGTACTACATTTCACACAGATTTCCCCATCAATCTCTTTCCTGATGATCAGTCAAAATTAAGAAATGAACGTGAATCCAGTGGAGGGTATGTTTTTCTCAAAATGTCTGACTGAAATCATACATTAGACACTGTTAGCATATTCATACATTTACTCATGTACAAGCCCTCTCAGGATCTTTGATGTTACACAGAGGATAGTGGCCTACTAATTCCAGGTCAGACTTTATCCCTTCTTGTAGAGGTATACCTTTGTGTTTCATGTCCCCTGAAGAAAAGGTGCCTTGTTCAGTGAGATTAATATGCACAGCATGCAGGCTGGTATGACAGAATCAGTTAGAAACCTTGCAGGAGATATTATCAGGCCTGTGACTTGTAGACATTTAGGCTCTGCCAGCATATTTGTGTCTGGCTGTTGCTCTTGCAAATAAGTTTGCAACAACCCCTAACTCCATGTCGATATTAGTTGGTTACCTTCCATACAAACCAGAACTGGTGGGCAGCAACAGCAGCAGCAGCAACAGAAATGGAAATATGGGTTATGGCATTGACTGGCAACTTGCTCTGCTTTTCTGCCACCATCTCAACTGATCTTTCAGTCCAATACTGTTGAATTGTTTTTTGGTAGTACTACTACACAGCTGGTTCATGGAGAAAGCGGTTCCAGCTTTTAAGGTCACACATTTCAATGATTTTGTCAGCAAAGTAACTTCCTCATACCTTCATCATCTGCTCTCTTCGTCCATCTGCTCTTCATCCATCATCTCTGTACTTCCTCCATCCTCCTCTGCTTGCTTCATCCATCCTGCTCTGTATCATTCTGTGACTTTATGGTTAAATCATGCTATGCTTGTGCATTTTGAAAAGTCCTTATTCCTTGCTTGGATAGATTCACAGAGATCTCATGATTAAACAAGGGCTAGATCTCTGCTTTACCTGACCCATCTAATGAGCCATCACATTCACCATCGAGAATGCTACATTTTAAAAATGCTTTGAGCACTGTCTTTCCTACACTTATCGAGCTGGTGACCATCAATTTTCACCCCACCTTCCTATAAGCATACACATTATTATTTGAGTCCTCAATTGTCACAGTTTCTTCTGTCTCCCGGTAAATTCTCTTTTAACAAAATGTAATAAATAGTCACTGATTCATAGACTATTCTCCACTCTGAGTATTTTTGATTTATCAGACACTAATATTAAATCCATTGTACACTGTTCATATCCTAGTGCGGATCTTTATCATTTTGGTCAAACAGTGATCTAAAGATCCTCTAATATTTGTGGGTTGATATCTTTTACGAACATCGGTATTAAATCCCTAACATAAATAATTTCTTCAACGAAATCGTACAGTTGACAACTGTTCAAGACCTGCATTATTCTGTAAAATTTCTCTACCAACAAAATTGGCTTGGCGTTTTGAAGCGGAATATCAGCCGAACAATCTCCAGATCCAGTGTTTTTATTTTTTTATATTTCACCTTTATTTAACCAGAAGTAAGGCGGTGAGCAAGTTCTCATTTAACTCATTACAGCTAGATAAACAAAGCATTGAGACACAGACAACTTAACACAGATTTACACATGGAGTAAACGACAAGCAAAGTGACTTTCGATAGAGAAAAAGAAGGTCTACTTATGCGGTGTGTGCAAGAAAGGCATGAGGTAGGCAATAAACGAGCCCACAGGAGTGAATCAAACTACAATTTAGCAGATTAACCTATGGTGATAATGAGCAGATGATAAATCAGTAAAGTAGAATATAATTGCAAAAATGAAAAAGTAAAATCAAGTAAAAATAGTATGGGGATGAGGTAGGTAGATTGGAGTGGAGCTGTTACAGATGGACTATGTACGGCTGCATGATGATTGGCTGCTCAGTTGGTTGATGTTAAAGTTTCCAACTTCAGGCGATTTTTGCAATTCGTTCCAGATGCTGGCAGTGAGGCAGGTAAATGGTGTTGACTGGGGATGATCGCAGATATACCTGCTGGAGGCATTGTACTTCTGAGATGGTGTTGACCAAATAAGCCAGTGAACTGAGATAAAGGCAGGAGCTTTGCACCTAAGCATGAACATAGATGACCTGGAGCAGTGGGTCTGGCGTGAATATGCTCAAGCGAGGGCCAACCCGACTATGGCATCCTGATCATGATGGGAGGGTGGTATAAGGTGATTTGGCCAACCAAGCGGATGGCACTGTGATGGGCTGCATCAGATTTGCGGTAAGTGTGGAATCCGGTTAAGTCAGTCTGGCGTTAAACAATATCTGGTGTTAATACATATTCCCCACCTTTCAATTCCGATCCTTCCTGACAATCCTTCTCAATTTCTGATTCACAAACAAAGATGAATCAACCATGTCTCAAATAAGGCGCCTCAAGACACCTCTGATTTGCAAACCAGCCAGTAGTAGCTCATCAATCATGATGAAGCGGTCTTCAAAATGTAAGCCCTTCTTCCAAAACCCTCATTAATTCTGATCATTTATTATTAAGCCTCCCACTGCCTGTGCATCTTCCCACTGCCCTGCCTCCAGGCTGGCACCTCTTGTCCCTAACTGTTTACCTCTCCCCAGGTGCCTCCATCACGTCCTCACCACCGTGTCCCCACACGTCACTGCTTCTCTGGTTGCTTCCCACACTCTGCTGTGGACCCCTTTCTCTGGTGCACTCTCACCCTCGGTAGAGGTCCTCTGATCCCACTCACCTTCAATGCTCTCACCTGTGGGTACCTTTACAGCAGCAACATTGCAGCTTCGTGGCTATGCCCAAGCTAGGATCACATTTGAAATTAATCCACTGCGCATTCCAGCCTGCTAAGCTTTGCTGTTTCTTTATCCACCATGAGGTGCATAATCCGTTTGATTGGGGTTAAGTGATAAGTGGTCAGGGCATTGATGGATATCAACAGATAAGAAGGCATGAAGTTATAGGGTCTCACCGTGTTGCATTTCAGACTGGTTTGATGATGCGTTTCGGTTTGTGCCAAGGTGCTATATGAAAGTTTGGTATATAGCATTCAAACAAATCATTGCATAGATGCCATCAAGAATGTTTGCATGACTGAAGGATTGCTGAGAATGCTTACTATTCTTTCATCCTAATGTAGATGCAATTATTTCAATAATTAAAATAATTGGTGATTAGTTGGAACTTACAACTGGAGGATGACTGCCTAGCCCCTGGTCATCTTCCACTCTTTTATCATTGATGTCATACAAACTGCCCCAGCCTAAGTGATATAGAACAAGATCAAACCACACCTGGATGTACAGCATCATTGGCCTGTTCAGGAGCTGAATATTATAATATCCACTGCATTCCTTGAGACAAGAGGAGGAGATCATGAACTCACCCTCAAGAAGGACTTTGTAAACCAATACTATCTTCTTGGTGGCTCTTACCTAGAAAGTCTGTACAAACACACAACAATACATACTGTCCTACATGTACTGAAGTTGATTTATTGCTTGTTCTATGATTTTCAACATCTATTATCTTATTTAATTCATATTGTGTTTGTTGTTTAACTGTAGGTGGGAGTAATAGTTTTAAAATGGGAGAAGACTAGTGTACATTTGTTTTCATTGTACAATTATGTAAGAATATATTATATGTTGTAAAAATATGTTGTTTCCCTTCAATAAAATGATTTCAAAGGCTTCTTTCTGCGCATTTCTGCTACATTCTTAGCATTTCTATAGCATATCTGTATAACGATCTTCTTCATCTGAGAACGAAAAAATCGGACAAAACACAGCGTGGTAAGTGTCAGTTAATTTAATATCACTAGACACAAAAATACAAAATAGCAAGCGAGAATAGCGAAATCAAACAGTCTCAAAATTGTACCTAAAACAGGAAACAACCTCAAACACCAATTGGTTTGACTATGTGAAAGTATGGTTCTCAATCAGAACAACGATAGATGACTCTCTGATTAGGGAATATCACAAAACCACATACGCCAGAAAAACAACAACAGAATACAACTCAAGCCCTGACAAATAAAAAAATAGAGACATAAAAGGAACTACGGTCAGGGTGTGACAGTATCTCTGACCTCAAAGCTAAGCCACTAAGAGAAAGTCGTGGGCATCTATCAGCAGTGCTTGGCTGGCGCGGGCGTGGACCCCACCACCTTAGTCTTGGCCTCTGGAGCCCCTGGGAGCTGATTGCTTGACGGAGAAGCTCTGGAGGAAGAGAACGACGGCTCGGACTGTGAACGGCTCAGACTGGCAGGTGGCTCTGGCGCGCCCCGGACAGGCGGGGAGAGCTACAGCGATACGGTTGAAGATCTGGAAGGAACGGCGCTCTGGACAGCGGCGGCTCGGGCTGACGAGCGACTCGGGACTGGCGCAGGCGGCTCCGGACTGGCAGGCCGCTCGGACAGCGCTCCGGACGGCAGGCGCTCCGGACTGACAGGCGCTCCGGATTGACGGAGGCGGCTCCGGACTGACGACTCCGGACTGACGAGGCGCTCTGGCGTCTCCGGACTGGCCGGGGAAGAGGCTCTGGTGGCTCCGGAAAGGAGGAAGACTCTGGAGGGTCTGGACAGGAGGAAGACTTTGAAGAGAGAAGAAGACACAGAGACAGCCTGATGCGTGGGCTGCCACAGGGCCCTCCAGACTGGAAGCTTACAGCAGGCCTGGTTTGTAGAAGAGAGCACCAGATAAGCGGGATGTGGGGGAGCACTGGTGCCTAGTGCGCCTTCTTCCTCACTCAGAGCTGAATCTGCACATTTACCACGGACTGTAGGTAGCTCTATTGGCCCCCGGACAGGCGGAAGACTCTGGCGACGCCGGACAGGAGGAGGCTCTGGAAGGAGAATGGGCGGCTCCAGATGTGGGCGCTCTGGACAGCAGGCAGCTCCGGACAGCGGGAGAGCTCTGGCTGCATGCCGGGCAGGCGGAAGGCTCTGGCGCCGCAGTTTTGAGGAGGCTCTGGCGGCGCCGGACGGAAGGCTCTGGAAAGGAGAAACGGGCGAGCTCCAGACTGACGGGCGGCTCCGGATTGATGGGCGGGCTCCCGGACTACAGGCGCTCTGGGTTGTGACGACTCCGGACAGTGGGGCGACTCCGGACTGACCGGCTCTGGCCGGCTCCGGACTGACGGGGAGCTCTGGTGGCTCAGGACAGGAGGAAGACTCTGGAGAGATTGGACGGAAGACTTTGAAGGAGAAGACTCAGAGACAGCCTTTGGTCGTGGAGCTTTGACCATAGCCTGGGGGAGAGAGCTACAGCAGGCCTTTACAGTTTTGTAGAAGGCACCGGATAAACCAGACTGTCGCAGAAATTGCCCCTGGTGCAGCCTTGGCACCACCATCCTCCAGTGAACCGCTGTGACCTCCAATGCAGGCACACTCATTAGGCTCAGGCCCACTTTAAGCGGCTTTGGGCGGGCGAGCATAGGACAGACAACACGCTCAGCGCCCGAACACGGTGCAGAGCCGGCTGGGATACCCTGGCCGGCGGCGCACGGGACCAACTCGCTGGGCTGCTGTCGCCCTGGCAGGATCTCTCTCTCTGTGCCTGCCAGAAGGCTAGCCCTATAGGCCTCCCAGGAACTATGGCGAGCGCACTGGCAACAGTGCGGCTTCACCTCATGAACCTGGAGTCTCACGTGTTCATTAGCACAGTTGGCTCAGGTCTACCGCCTGACTCCTTAATCTCCCGTAATCCCAGAATTAGGAGCTGCCTTTCTGTGCCTGCTGCGCTGCCTTACCTCATATCACTTAACCTCTGCATTCACCGCCTCCCAGTTCAGCTTTCGGGCTCTGATATTCCTAGCCTGACTCCAGGGTCCCTTGCCTTCAATACCTCCAAATTCCAGGAGTCTGAACCTCTGCTCCTCTGCTACCACGCTGCTTGGTCTGTTGGTGGTGGGTAGTTCATAGCAATAATCTTCTTCATCTGAGAACAAGGAAAAGAATCATTAAAATGCAGTGTGTTAAGGTATCATATTAATTGAATATCACTGAACACGAAATACAAAATTAAAACAACGAAATCTAAGCAGCCTGAAAATGACATTCAATAATACAAAGCACCAGGTGGGAACAGGCTATCTAGTGGTTCTCGATCAGAGACAACGATGAACAGCTGCCTTTTGATTGAACCATACCAGGCCACATGAAAACATGAAAAACATCGCCAAGATACCCACCCCAACTCAAAGCCTGACCAAATAAATAGAGACAGCAAAGACTAGGTCAGTGACATCTCTTGCTAAATAGTTTGTTTACCTATATGCAGTACCTTTGTAATAATAATGAAAATAATAAGCCTCCTCTTTAGTGAAAACATTATGACAGGTGTTGTAATAAAACGAGTGTCACTGATTAAATTCAGTGTACTGCACTGTGAAGAGGAAAGCTTACAAGGTTTGTGATAAGATAATGGATTGTTTCCCTCTGTGCAAAATAGATTAAGTTAAAATTAAAATTATAGCTGGACCTCAGAAAGCCCTACTGTATATAGAGGTAAGATCTTACTTTACTAATTTAGAGGAAAATGTTTGTTAGCTTTGGAGGTCACTTTCAATAGTGGCTAAAGTTGAAATCCATTTTTTTCAAATTATTAAAAATATATTATGAGGATACATTAAAGATATGCATTTCTTACCAGCCATTTACTAAAACTTAGTCATTGGAGCTATGTTTGGCTATGTATGGTAAATCAGTTGTATAAATGAAAAATTGGTTGTTTCGGGTATTGATTTTTGGTTGAAGTGCTAAGCCAGTTGGAATTAGAACAAAAGAAAGTTAGTATTCTAAACAATTAATGGAAGTATTTCCATTTCTGGAACTGGCAACAATGAAGAAGGTCTACAATAGGTATGGCTGGCTGGGATTTTATTTTTAAAGGGACAAACACGTTTATCTGATTGTGTGAGGTGTGTGAGATATAAAGTATTTTGGAAACGAATTTGGAGAAGGAGCCTGAATGAGTTATGAAACAGAGGAAATTTAAAAACAAATGATTTGAAGAGGGATTATCATGTGGTGAGGTTTTTTGTTGTTTGTTTGTAGCGTTTGAGTTAAGAAGTTTCCTGTTCCCAAAGACAAGATATTTAAAAGGGAGTACACTCATATGGAATATTGAGTTTCCCCTTATTTTTCCTAGGTTTTAATTGAACAGTGGTGTTTTTTTTTAAAGATAAAAGTTCTTTAATATGTCTCTGTGTAATTGTGTTTACAGATATAAGAGGTAGTGTAACCTTTGACAAATTTCCATAGCTCTCCCAGTTAGTCTGATCTTCATGAGAAACCATTTGAATAACAAACTGCGGTCATAGGTGATACAGTTTTTAAAGGTAAATGTGTTAAAATGGAATTTATGATACTAACAGTGAGATATCATATTAATCCTCGATAATAAACGGAGAGATGGTCCTTCAAGTTTGAATGAACCATTAATATAATAGAACTTGGAGAAAAATACATGATGAAAAGACGATTTTATAAAGAGCCAGTGTGTGGTGCTAAACCACTATTGCAGGAATAGTGAAACTCCGTGATCGGTCACCTAGAGATTTGGAACTTGTCAAATCAAAGAACTAAATAATTCCCCTAGGGCTCGAGAATAGGCTACTGACCTTGTGTCCAGCTAGAGGAAAAGCAATGTTGGATTGAATCTAGTCACCGTCCTGTCGGTCTGGGGTGTACACAGAAAGCCTGGTCTTTAACCTAGTTTGAGGCCGGGTCTTAAACATGGGGATTAGACTGGCTGGGTACGTTTTGTCTGACATTCGAATGACAGGCAGATAATTTTGAATCGGTTGAAGGACTAGTGTTCTCAGAATTAAATTCCCGATAACTGTCTTAAATTTAAATTAAACACTCTGTCCCTCCTAAAATTTGTGAAGCTATTTATTTGCATAATGGACAGACCAGTCTCAAACCAATCTTATGGTTATTCTCAAGTACTAGACAATTGGTTACCTGAGTTATAGAAACTGAAATGAAATTAATTCTAGTTTTGAACTGTCCCGTCTCCTCACCACTGTTACAAAGGCAGTATCTCAAGCATTCCCATATTCTCTGACCAATTTAATATAATTTTATGACAGGCTTAAGGTCTCCCTGTGTAGATCGCTTATTCTAGCCAGTCTGACGATAAATTCATTCATTTCACCAAGAACAGGCAGTCATTGTTCAATTCTACTGATTATATTTACACACATTATATTCAGTACTGATTAAAGAAAAGTCATACATCTATGCAGTAACATAATATTATTCTGATTGATCAGTCTAGTTAAGTATATCATAATTAGTCATTATTGATTTCAAAAAATCCTTAACAGTTCCCATTCCTGCTATAACAGCCTCCTCTTCTGGAAGGCTTTCCACTAGATGTTGGAACATTTGCTTTTTTTTTTTTTTTTTGGTTTTCTTCCACATTCAGCCAGAAAGAGGCATTAGTGAGTGAACTTTTTTGATGAGCTCTTGCTTGATTAAGCCTAATACATTGTATTCAATTCATCCCAGAGTTGTTCGATGGGGCTGATGTCAGGGCCTCTGTGCAGGTCAGTCAAGTTCTTCCACACCGATCTCGACATACCGTTTCTGTATGCCAAGACCTCTACTTTGTGCATGGGGGCATTGTCATGCTGAAACAGGACAGAGCTCTCTCCCCACAACTTGTGCCACAAAGTTGGAAGCACAGAATTATCTGAATGCAGAATGCTGTAAGCGCTAAGAATTTCCTTCACTGGAATCCGAGGAGCAGCCTGAGCCTATCAAAAACAGCCCCAGACCATTATTCCACTTCCACCAAACTTACTGGTTAAGCTACCATGCATTGGACAGGTAGCATTCACCTGGCATCTGCCAACTCCAGATTCATCAGTCGGACTGCCAGGGGTGAGACGTGAATTCAATCAATACGGATAACCCGTTTCCACTGCTCCGGTCCAATGGCGGTGAGCTTTACACCACTCTAGCCTTGGCATTGCGCATGGTGATCTTAGGCTTGTGTGTGGGTACCGCCACCGCCACGGCCATTTCATGAAGCTCCTGATTGAACAGGTGTTGTGCTGACGCTTGCGAGAGGCAGTGTGGAACCTGGTGATTGCAACCGAGGACAGAGGATTTTACACGCTATGCGCTTCTACAGCACTCAGCGGGTCCCTTGGGCTCTGTGAGCTTGTGTGGCCTATTTCCACTTCGCAGTTGAGACGTTTGTTGCTCCTAGGTCTTTCCACTTCACGGCAACAGCACTTACAGTTGACCGGGGCAGCTCTGGCGGGGCAGAAATGTGACAATCTATAGGGTGGCATCCTATGGCGAGGATTGCCATGTTTAGTCACTGAACTCTTCAGTAAGAACCATTCTACTGTCAATGTTTGTTTATGGAGATTGTATGGCTGTGTTCTCGATTTTATGGCCTGTACTGCAACGCTTAGTGTGGCTGGCATAGCTCAAATCCACAAATTTGAAGGCGTGTTCACATATTTTAGTATATATAGTGTATATACATGAAATCAAATAGCCTAGTACAAACACTAAAACTTTTCAAATCAAATGGCTAATGCACAGAACAACGTGGACAGACCAGGGGAATGAGATCAGAATGAGTGCTAAGGCCTGCATTTGAACACAACATTTGAGCTTCAGGAATTGTGGGTACTCTGTGAGTGCAACTTGTTGTGCTCAGATTTTGAAAAATAAGCTTTTCTGTGTATCGACATTCCGGTATCTTTATTTCAACTCATAAACTTAGGACCAACACTATGTTAAAATATATTTTGTTCAGTATATTTGAGATGCAAGTATGGGTATTCCAGACGGAGTCTGAAGCACTTGACGTTCTGTGGAAATGCCCATTAAAGATCTTGAAGTCAGTTTACTTTTTGAGGTTAAAGCTAAGTTATGTTTGGATCTGTGTCAGTCTCTTCTGTCAACAGGCTTATTTTATTTTTTTAAACTGTAGCAAATGAACACTATGCATTTGCCACTTCAACATTTGTGCTCCATGGCAGTAATGAAGTTTATCAGGAAAATCTTAGTCACTCAAGAAGCCAAGAGATGGATCTGATTGCAAATTAAATTAAAAGCTGCCATACCTTTGTGGGTCTATGCATGCCTCATCATTGTCATGTCAATTTAAGGAAGATGAAATACCTAACATTGAAGTGGGAGGATTTGAGAGGCTTTAGATCTGTCACTCAAATCCTTAATCTTAAAAGAAATGGTAAAACCTTTGAGGAGCAAATTAAATGTTAGGTGACATCTGGCTTAGACTGCACATGATATACAAATATAAATTCAGTGAATAAACATATTTTAAATGTTGTATTTTAATGATATCTGTATATGAAGGACTAAGGTGACTTCTGTTGGTTATGCTTCCACTCTATTCAAGAAGAGGTTTTCAGACTTTTGCAAGAGAGGGTTACAGTATTCTTGTCTTTTGGAATGTGTAAACCTGACTTGCCAACATCGTGAGGATTGTGGGATCAGCCTGACCTCAACCTTCCTCCACTGTCTGCACTGAAAGATAGTTTGTGTTTTCATCATTTTATTGAACACACAGAATGGTGTATGAACAGGTACAAGTTCATCTAAACATAAAGAGAGCAGGCAAACAACAGAACCAGAGTTCAATTTTTAGGTTCAGGTGCAAAACAAATAATGAAACTACGACATGAACAAGGACATGTGAAAGAAAGAGGGTAGATGTCCTTATTCCCCTATCCCATCAACTGCTCATGCTTGGGAGCCCTTTATCTTGCCCAAAAGGTAGATTAATATATTACAGTGAAGTGCATTAAGACAAAATGGAGGAAGAACTGAGGACTGACATTTGGGTGAGCAGACGGGAAGAGGCTTGGAGTATGTCACATGCTCCATTAACTCCAGACATCGTCTCCTTTAATTCAAGAGTACACAGATTGCCTATTCATAACACAACTGCATGGATATTTTACAATACATCCCCTACACATGTGATAATGTCTGAGCTGCACCAGTACACTACTCCTGCTGCTTTCTCTGGCTTGCATGGATTATTGGTGTGGAATTTTAGGATCCTCTCTGAGTTTTGGGGCTTCCATGGGCCAGATCTCTTACATTGTCTGGGAGTATCTGAGTCCTTGAAGTTAACCAACCCCAAAAACAACTCATCTCTACAGTCTCATTTAGGCAAAAACTGTCTTGTTGTTTTGAAGGAGGAGAGTGTCCTCTACCAGATATGTCTCGGTGGTGGCAAACACTGCATACACTTGGAAAGAATTGGAGAAGTATATTCTGAACAATAGAGTATCAACATTTGATCAAATCTGGCAACTGCTCCTACTTGGATGGTGTGCTGTGAATTTGTACTGTGTAGCATCTGCTGGCATTCGATGTATTACCTTTTTGGAAAGACCAGGAGGACCCTGCATCATATGGAGAGTTTGTCAACGGCCTGCAGGTGAAGTCATGTGAGTTTCTACAGTATATGATATGAACAGAGCTGCTGGAGTTGCATTGTTTAGCTCCTCCTCTGAGGTTGTAGTCCTCTTCTCATCTGCCAATAGGTGAGGTGGGAGGTTGTGCAAATAGCATTCGTGGAGTTCTGTTTGTATGAAGTTGTGCGAGGCACACACTTGTTCATTAAGGAGCATTATTGTGTTGTATTTTAGCCAGTATAAGGTGTATGAGCTCAGTCTGGATAATATGCTCTTATAGAAGGTCTTCTACAGACATCAAGCACAGTGACACTGCTGGGTGCTGTGCTGCTTCTACTAGTCCTCTACACCTCCGCTCCTCTGGTTCCAGCTCTGGAACAGGGAAGAGCCTCAGGACCAGGTGCAGCTGCCCCTGCTTGGTAACATGCCAGCTGGACCTCAAAGCCCTACTGCACTCTCTGCGGGTAAGATGAAGTCATCCTTTGCTTTCCAGAACAAAACATGTTGAGGTTGTTGATCTGTTGATTTGATCTGTTTTCTTTCTTTACCAGGTTTAGAAAAAGTTCAGTAAACAAACTGATGGAATGAACTCTGCTTACATTATTACATATTTACCTGGTTAATGTTGTTTAATGTTCTGATACTGTATGTATTTCAATAGGTATGTCCTGCCCAGTAACTCAGTCCCCAGATATTTTTGTTGGGAACCGGAAGAGCTGCTGGTTCATGATACTTTGTGACGGTATTAGTAATTGCACCACGGGAAAAGAGATGGTTCCTTTAGAATGTTGAAAGTAAGGGATTGTCTGGTCGTTTGTGCCAGCGAATACGTTCGCTGAAATGTTGTCTTCCGCGTTTTCTGGCCTCCCTGAATCAGAGAGGAATGTGAAATTTCTATGTCGACATCCGCGATCTTGGCTCGTCGAGAGATGCACCTAAATACTAGGGATCTTGTTATCTTGACCTGGGTTCAAACCACAGTGTACTGAAGTATTTGACATTTTGTGTTTAGTATTGTGTACGCGGCCAAGAAACAACTACATCAAATAAAAGCAACAAGTAGTTGTATCCTGCCACTTATGGAGCAGTTAATGACAGGTGCAGTTAATGACATGACCAGACAAACAATACTATCGATGATTAAATAGTGCTTTTTTAAGCATTTAGGTAATCAAGATAATGAAGTCAGTGTGACTGATGATGAATTACTTCAAATTAATGCGTAATGATGGTTGCAAATGTGTGCGGTAGATAGGTGCCGGTGTGCATAATGATGGTTACGATGTGTACATAAAGATGGGTTGCCAGGTATTAATGATGATGCCGTGTGTGCGTGCAGATATGGGTTGCCAGGTGTGCATAATGATGGTTGTGTGCGCAAAATGGGTTTCTGAACAATGCGTATTGATGGTTTGCGTGTGCATAATGATGGATTTGCTGGTGTGCATAATGATGGTTGCCAGGTGTGCGCAATGATAGTTAACCAGGTGTTACATAAAGATGGTTGCAGGTGTACACTGTAGTATTGATTTAACCATGTGTGCGCAATGATGGTTGCCATGTGTGTAATGATGGTTACCAGGTGTGCATAATGATGGTTGCCAAGTGTTATTGTTGGTTATGAGTGTGCATAAAGATGGTTGCCAGGTGTATAATGATGGTTGCCAAAATTGATCATAATGACGGTTTACCAGGTGTGCATAATGATGGTTCTTGAGTGTGCATAATGATAGTTTATGGGTGTGCATAATGATAGTTTGCCAGGTGTATATAATGATAGGTTGCCAGATTGTATAATAAATGGTTACCAGGTGTACATTAATGATGGTGCCGAATTGTGCATATTGATGAGTTTAGCAAATTGAAAGATAAATAATGATGGGTTACTTAGTGTACATTGATGATTGCCAAAGATTAATATAAGATGATTTGCCAATTTATAATGATGGTTGTAAAGTGTACATAATGATGGTTTACCATGTGTGCATAATGATGGGTTGCCAGAGTGGCATTATAATGATGGGTTGCCATGTGTGCATAATGATGGTTGCCAGGTATTGCAATACAGATGGGTTACTTAGATGTGCATAATGATGGGTTACCAATTGTATAATGATGGGTTGCCAGTTGTTTATAATGATGGGTTGCCAGGTGTACATATAATGATGGGTTACCAGGAGGTATTATTGCATAATGATGGGTTGTAGGACCAGTGGTTAATGGGCGGTGACATTGGGAGTGGGAGCTTGGCATGTAAACTCCGTCTTATTCAACAAAAACTTGTCTAGAAATACTAATTGTTGTAAATGATGAGTGCATTGACAGTGACTGATGAGTCTGACATCGCTTTATTAAACCCTGTCTATTTCTTGACTGAAACATGTTAAACAAGTTGTATGTGATGTCAGTTGTAATGCTTAGTCATATAATATTAAGACTGCTTAGGTCTATGAATTAATGCTATGTATACTTTATCTGTTCAGCTCTCCAAGAAATATGGTTCATATTCCACAGTTCATGGACCAAAAAGCTGGTTCCAATTTCTATTTAGGATACAAGGCACGGTCAAGCAGGCTGGTCAGCAGAGCAAGAGGACTTTGGGGACAGGACGTCACTCTGTGTTCTGTGATTTCAACCAAGGACATGGTGTGATATTTTACTGTTCTGCTGGCTATTCTCTGTGTAAGGATAGTTCTTACTGTTGTACTTATATCTTGTTTTCACTTAATCTGGCAGTCTGTGAACAAACAAAACCAGTAATCCTCTCGTTTGTTCTCCAATGTATTATGTTAATACAAATGAATATGGATGGAGTCAACAACATTAATGGTATAGGTTAACAAATTACTTTGACTTTAAAAGTAAATTTCCACTACTAATTGTACAAATAAACTTTATTGAGATGCAATTAATTTCAGACACTTTGAATGAGTTGGAATTTGAAATGCCTTTAATCTGTTGAAAGTCTTATTCTAACCTGGTGGTAGTCTGGTGCCATTGCTTCATTCTGTTTTTACTTTGTCAAGCCTGCACCACTTTAAAAACCAGTGAGTGCTTTGGAATAATAAAATGTCTAGTCCAGTAAATTGCCTCCACCAAAGTAGTGTTGGGTTTACAAACAATGTTACACCAAATACACTATCTTTCAGATGAAACATCATCTGGATTGGATAAAAAGTGATCAATATTTGTAAATGCCATTTTTAATAATGCCACTAATTTCATGACATTTGAACTAGAATGGTAAAATGGAAGTCCCAGAGCTAGAATGGTGAATGCAGGGATCAGGCTAAGTAGATGCAGAGAGGGAGTCAGGCTAGAATAAGTTGTCTGGAGGTCGGGCCTAGAATGAGGTGGTGCGGAGGTCAGTAGAATGGTGACTGCAGAGTCGATCAGATGGTGACTGCAGAGATATTAGATGTGGCAGCATTGACTGCAGAGATCAGAACTAGATAGTGACTGCAGAGTCAAATTTCAGAATGGTGACTGCAGAGGTCAGGCTAAATGGTATTTCTAGAGATCAGGCTAAGTGTTAACAGGTGGGCTCAGAGGTCCAGGCTAGAATGAGTGAATGCAGAGGTCAGGCTAGAATGAATGCAGAAGGTCAGGCTAGAATGAGTGGAGAAATGCAGAAGGTCAGGCTAAATGGTGAATGGGAGTGAAGCTAGAATGGTGAATGCAGAGTCAGGGCTGTCATCCTCTGCAAATAATATAAATATCACAAATGAGACCTATGAATGATCATGACAGAAAAGTGCAGAGATACTTTTGGCAGATTATGTGTGTGTATATATATATATATATTATATGTGTATGTATGTGTGTGTGTGTGTGTGTGTGTGAGTATTATATTGTGTTGTGTGTGTGTGTGTGTGTGTGTGTACATGATCATTTTTTTTATTATTAAATGTATATCTTAGTAAATATAATTTATTAATATTTTTGTCATGGAAACAAACCATTCTCTACCCCAGAGAGTTCTGTTTACTAATGGAACTCATGGAAAGAGATAGGCGCTTTGCACAACAAACATGAGAGACTTTGGGATGGGTAGAAAGGGAGTGAGAAAATGTTGAGATCTAGTTAGTATTTAGGCAAACAGAAGGTAAGAGAATCAGTATCTCTACATAGTAGCAGCTAAAGTATGATGATGTTGTTATACGGGATGCTAAACTAATTGCCTGGTTAATCAGACAGAAG
This sequence comes from Oncorhynchus gorbuscha, assembly GCF_021184085.1. Classification (NCBI taxonomy): domain Eukaryota; kingdom Metazoa; phylum Chordata; class Actinopteri; order Salmoniformes; family Salmonidae; genus Oncorhynchus; species Oncorhynchus gorbuscha. The sequence continues at coordinate 1,520,049 of NC_060188.1, forward strand.
CACATTCAATGTAATGGCAGTGAAACATGAAAGTGAATTGTGTAGGTTCTGGAAAACTTATTTGTAATTAATTAGATGTTTTGTCTATTACAGGTAAGGCATTTGACACAGCACAGCCTGCACGCATGCCGTCTCCAGCATAATCTCGGCCATTGTCTGTGGCAGCAGGGTTTGAGCCTGCTGACCCTATTCACAGCATGGTAGACAGGGTCCAAGAAGATGGATGCACTTGCAGGTTCTGTCATTACAGGTAGTCTCCTTATTCAGACCATTTTGTTTTACAACTGTTTTCTGAGTTAATAATGTGCAGTGCTCGATTTTTAATCAGCTAAAGCAGAGCAGGAGCACCTGTTATGAATTCTTGCAAATTAAAATGTTTATTCATCATAAGTGTATACAGTATTCATGATATCAAACAACATATCAATACAAAATCATCTGGCCCAGTCAGCTCTTTGATCACAGCACCAATGAGTGGATCAGTTTCCCCTGAAGCTAGGACCTTAGAGTCCGCCCATCTTCAAAAACATACAAACGCATATCTCCTCCCAAAAAGTATCTGCAAACTGACATAAACACCTACCAGAAAAGTTCACTGAACAACAGGTTTCTAGCTCTAAACTTGGCTGACTTTTCCTCCAAAACTGCTGGAAAAGATCTTCTTTTGTCTTCTATGACATGTGATTCATCACAAGCTATCTTAAAATGAATGCACTAACTTTGTGAATCGCTCTGGATAAACGTCTTTATAAATATTTTATAATTATCATTTTAATTATATTATGGTTAAATAATCATAGTGATGAAACGATATACAAAGTCATATCATATCGGTACCATTTCTTGATTCCATATTGTGTTAGTTTTTACACATAAATATATTACCTGTATGTTCATATCTATTCACTTCTATAATATCTGGATTAGACAACTGTTAGCAGATTGTCCGTTGGGCCAGGTAATGAAATATTCTGTTATTATAATATTGTATTCAAACAGTTGATTGAGGAGGCCTATATTATGGGACCATCAACAAAACGATAATTTAATATGCTAAATTGACTGTAGAGATCTGTTGAGGTTTGTGTTGTGCAGGAAAAGTAATGTGTTCTTTGCTAAAATACGACAAATAATGGCTGACGTACAATATGCCTTTACTCACTTTATACGATATCAAATATATGAATATCTGTGGTGATACAACTAATAGTACAGATTTATGTACATCGTTTGTATTTAATGATCTAATCATAGTTGTGGTGTGTGTTATAATGAATATATCTTGATTTTATGTATTCTGAATCTCTGTGTGAATTAATACAGCATGTTTCCCTGTTTGAGTCCGTGGATAAACAACCTGACACATCTGAAAAGAATGTTACTGATATGAAGATGGAGTGACAGAGGGGGGGGAAGCTGTTGAGGGCTGAAGGAGACTCTGAACCCTCATATGTGTAGAGGCTTTGTGGACTGGTTCACCGTCAACAGACCCTGGAGGTGAAGACTTCCATACAGAATCTGCATCTCACTCATTCATAAAGTGTTGCATTAATATTGTTCGGTATGACTACAAGTGAGTGTCAATAGTCGAGGGTGTGGTATCTGGTTATTTACTACCTTCAAAACTGCCATCGTCACGGTAAATTGCCTGTATACAGTCATCTGTATATTAGCCATATTCCACAAAACCAGAGTGCCTTGCTGGTGTGATAAGCCAATCTGCTATAATTAGAACCAATCATGCAGTAATTTTGCATACACTAGTGGTATGTGTCTGATTCAAGACATTAGGATATCAGTATCCAGGAACAAGCAGCCAGGTTGTTTATTACACCACCTTGTGGTTCACTTTACTGAAAAACACAAGTCACTTCTCCCAGCACTATACTGGGCACAGACATCCAATTCAACATATATTCGATGCAATTCCTCGTCTGAATTAAAATGACATTAAACAATGTTGATTCAACAGTTTGACTGAATGCCAGCTGAGGAGGATCTAACTAGTTCTGTATCAGTAAATCTGTTCTTCAAGCTCAGACTCAACTAAACAGTTCTTCGACTGATTTAAAATGTCTTGATTATCTGTTTGTTTGCTTGTGTTTCCATATTATTTCTATCTCTGATAGCTACTACAAAGAATGTAAAAAAATATGCATTATATTAATATATAATTATTATTTACATTTGGATAGAAAACACTCTAAAGTTTCTAAAACTGTCAAATTATGTCTGTCTTGGGCGTGCTCAATAGGCGACACCCGGTAAACCATCTAATTCAGCCCCAAGTGACACTCGTGAAATATCACTTTTGTATAAGTCCTCCCAGATTCAGTTCATTTACTAGATGCTGATCTTAGAGTTTCTGCTGGGTTTTTTGGAAAAATGAAATCGAAATTTATATTTTTTTCGGTGGTTCATTCACATTATAGTGTTTCAGCGTGTGGAAAGCGTTCTTTGTGTTGCTGTCACGATAAAGACAATAGATTCTCCGTCTTAAATGTAATTGTTTATTGCATTATCTGGGTACCTGAGTTTAATTATAAGCGTTGTTTTGACTTGTTTGAAGGATTTATTAGTAATGTTTGGATTCATTTTGTATGCGTTTTAGTGGAGGAAATGGATTATTGACTGAAAGCATTTAGCTAAACTGAGTTTTTATTGATACAAGGACATTATCGAACAAAGGACCACATTTGTAATTATAACTACCGTCCCACCTGCCGCCGGGCGTTTTAATATATGTAACCAGAAATAAGGTTCATACAATTAATAACTTATAACATCAGATATATTCATATATTAATAATTCTATAATCACATAGATAATTAATTTGGTACATCATTAGCAATACAATGATATAACATCTGAAGAACACAGGAAATGCATATGAAGGTTGTTGCTGTACATATTCAGAGCAAAGCATCCTGAAATGCTTGAGAGGATCTTAGGTGTTATTTAGATTCCACTACCTCCTCTAAGCCTATTTTAGTGTAGCTCCTATAGGCCACCAAGTTCTGCTGTCAAGTATCCGAATGTGTGTGATGGCGATTTGGGCTCTGAGTGGCGCAGAGGTCTGGGCACTGCATCTCCAGTGCTGAAGCATCTTTTCTGAATACGGTTCCCGATTTCAGACTGTTTTACAGCAGCATGATTAGTCCCATGAGCGACTGATACAATTGAGCCAGCATTGTTAGGGTTTGGCGAGTCTGTGATCATGGTTAATATGTCTAAAGTGGAGCTAAAATGAGTGTATGAGATTACCACAAACGATTTTAATTCAAATTAATTGTATTTGTCACATGCTGAATACAACCGGTGTAGACCTTGGGTGAAATGCATTACTTACAAGCCTTAATCGTAATACGGTTTCAGAAGAAAAAAAGAAAAACATTGCGCCAATGACCTCTTTATGTGGATGATGTTAAAAAATATTTGTTGGTCTGATGTAGTTAATGAGAACATCCAGGCAGCTTCCTTGCCGATTGCATTTGTGGGCCTTCTTCTGGTTGTTGATGTATACCTTTTAAACTAAATACATGGATTGATAGAAATTGAATAACTGTAGTTGATAGAGATGGGGCAAAGAATTAGCTAATAGTAAAACGCATCAGCTGGCTGAAAGGTGAAAAAGGTGAAAAAGTGTGTCGATCATGTGCGCTCTGGCATTGACAAGCTGTCATGCTTTATCTGAGCCTGAATGAGTGTTGTCCTCAGGCCTGGTTCTAACAGGCCCTTTGTCAGCCGGCTCTTAGTAAACTTGGAAAAATGGTGTTGACCAAATGCAATGCTGTTCTCAAACAAATGAAGACTTTAGAATGCTTATAGAAGAGTACTAAGACATCATAACGTAGATGACTGATGATTAGTTAAAAAATGTATAATGAAAGATTTAAATTACAGCCTTTGTGTCGTGACAGCGTGTTGGATAATCTCATGTTGTTGCTTTTACAACCTCAGCTCTGGAATGATTAAACCGTCGGCGATACAGCTGATAAATCTGCAACACTAAACAAGAAGTTGCAGTCAGTTTGAAGAATGGTGGCCAATGTCGCTGGTCCTGAACATCTCAAATGAGCTGTTGTATTGATAAAAATCATTCTAGTTTCTGGACCTCAGCTGGTCTGATCATTGGTGTGTGAATCATCACGTACTTGGTGTTACTTTGGATATGGCTCTCATGGTCAGAACATATTGATTCAATGATTGTAAAGATTTGAAGAGGACTGTCCGTGATAAATAGATGCTCTGCTTTTTCAATCAAATGTATTGCAAATGTACTTACATCATTTGATGTCAAGGAATTAACAATAGCGAAAGCAACCTAAAACAGCCAAGCAATGCAGGTGGGCTTCATATAAACAAGCTAGTTTTATCTTATCTTAATTATTGTCAGATAAGAGACCAAGCAAAGCATTCAGAACAGCATGACCTTATCTTCATTGTAATCAGAGGAGATATTATCTCAATAATATGCATGTCAGTTTCACTGGCTAAAGTTCGAGGAAAAGACTGACTGTACATAACTCATGTCATCTGAGGTTTGTTTCTGGTAGGAATCAACGTATGATCTTCTACATGGCGACCAACCTGGTATTTAGTGTTGGTAACCTGTTGGTGCTGGGACCGAGCACCACCGCGGCGAGTTGTAACCCTAAAACAGGATGCTGCTAATGTAAATGCCCCACCATATGCAAGATGGGGTGACTACTTCAAACACATGAGCGGCACACCACAGGAAGGCTGCATGGAGTGAGTAGTATCAAAAATAACAAACCATGTGTTGATTCCATTCCAGCCGACCATTACCGACCCGTCCTCCCAATTAACTTCTTCGTCAGGCCAACGGATCGGGATCTGACTACGCCTCATCCATGCGCAACACATGATTAACTATTCAGCAATGTAAATGAAATGAAATCAACAATAACAACTCTCAGCCAGCCTTTGTTATAACACTGTCATCTCAGATTTTCATAATACTTCTCAACCATAGCAAACTAGCATTCAGCATTAGCATTAGCATTTATCATTGCGTAACAGGCAACATTTCTAGCTCGTAAAAAACATTCAATAAATCATTTCACGGTCCGATTTCTCCGTCATGTTTTAGCTACAAAAAAACGAAAATTCATTCATCCAAACTTTCTTTATTGCTCCATAATATCGACTGTTTATAGTAAGCGTTGTTTGAATCAATCTATAAAGGTGTTTTTCATATCTCTTCATGATATATCATTCCTGGAAGTCTCTCTCTGTCCTCAATCACATGGATGAATCTTGTGCTGATTATAAGCAATTTCAACAAAGGACACTGGGCGGACCTGGTAAATCGTAGTCTCTGTAGCCAATCTTCAATGATATATCTACTGTCGATCTGTTAACATGAACAACTTGGAGAAACGATAAAGAAAGGGCAGGCTAATTAGATGGAGCTTTCACCGCCATATAGAGACAATGAAAAACAAATCAAATCCTGCTCATTTCTGTTCAGAGGTTTTGTCTTGGTTTCTGTTGCACTCTGATTCAGGCGCCACAGATAATATCTTTGCAGTTTTGGAAACGTCAGAGTGTTTTCTTTCTAAGCGACCAGTATATGCATGGTCAAACATCTTTGTGACAAAATATCAGGAGCTTAAGGCAGACATTTTGTCAATAATGACATAAAGCCCCCAGGTTGAAGAGGTTAAGGTACACCTGTGACACATAGACATTAAACAGTAAAGCACTCAGGTGCCTAGAGATTATAAGAAGCAGGCAGATTAAAAGAGTATATTATGAAACTAGACAAGGATGGCTTAGTTGTGAAAGTTAGCGTTAACTTCGAACGTCTTCCTGAATAGTCTCAAATTGGTGCATGGACTCTAGAAGGTTTGAAAGCATTCAGAATGCTGTATGTTGAATCAATGCTTTGACGATTGTCAAAATTGGCTGGATATCCTTTGGGGCAGTGGACTATTCTTGATACATACACAAACTGTTAGATGAAACCTTGCGTTGCAGTTCTTGGCTTATCAATCACAGCAGCACCTTCACCATACCCGTTGAGGCATGAAATCTTTCTGTCTTTGCCCATTCACCCTCTGAATGTTTTATCACCCTAATCTATGTCACTTAAGACCACTGATTGACGCTTATTTACTCTTGCATCCCTCTTAAGCCTCTCTCCCCTATCTGGAATACTTCTGCAGCCGTCATCCTCCACACCTACTCCATTCTACTAGTCACCTTCTAGTAAAAGGTCCCAGCACGCCATTCTGGGTCGATCATCTTTTCAGTTGTGTGCGACTGGAACAGCTGCGACTGGGCAGGCTGCGACTGGAGCAGGCTCACGGCTGGAGCAGGGCTGCGGCTAAGAGCAGGCTGCGACTGAAGCGAGGGCTGCGCTGGAGCAGGGCCCTGCGACTGGAACGGGCTGCGACTGGGCGAGCTGCGACTGGAACGGGCTGCGGCTGGAGCCGGGCTGCGACTGGAACGGGCTGCGGCTGGAACGAGGCTGCGCTGGAACGGGCTGCGGCTGGAGCAGGCCTGGGCTGGGAACGGGCTGCATCAACACTCAAACTGGACAGTTTATCTGCTCTCTTCATTCTGGGCTGTCTGGACAGTCTTACTGACAGTGGCTATACGTGATATTGTTGTCTCTGCCTTGCCCTTTGTTTGTTGTCCTTGCCCAATAATGTTTGTACTATGTTATGTGCTCTTCTTCCTTTGTGTTGTCTTGGAGGTCTCTCTTGCTTAGTGTTCTTGTTCTCTCGTAAATGAGGTGTTAATAACAATCCTATCTTATATTTAATATTTCAATCCTGGTCCCCTGTTCGCCAGGCCTTTGGTGACCGTCATTGTAAATAATTTGTTCTGTGGTTTAATAGATCTCCATTGTATTCAAAGGCAGCTCCATTGTTAACCTGTCTCTCCCCTTCATTCACTGATTTGAGTGCGTTTAACAAGGCAGTAAGAATCCTGCTTTCACACAGGTCTAATGGAGCAGAGAAGGAGGCAGGTTGTTAATGTTGTATACTCAGTACATTTCTTAGCTAATACTCAACCCTCCCTCCTTTCTCTATTATCAAGACAGGTCAGGAGGAGAGAAGATCAGCGAGGAGTCTTAGGAAATGCGTCAGCCTTGGTGAGGACAGGAAGAACCTGCCTACACTGATCTGTGATCCCTGAGATCTGAGAGACTGGCCGGCATTTGCCTTACATCATTATCACACCACCAGCAGAGATGTCACCTTCCAGGGGATATTTCATTAAAAAGGTCGAATGCCTGGATATCCAAGCTCTGTGTTTGTTGTGACCTTCAGTGTCTTATTTTTTCTGAAAGGAAGTTACGATTCAAAAAACAATAAATGAGTTTAGTAGTTAGTTGAGACTCTGTAGCAACATATTTGGGCAGTAGTAAATATAGAAAAAAAGGAGTTGTATATCTTTAGAATGTCAGGATGTTCTCAGAACCTTTCTGTTCTCAAACCATTTCTGTCCATGATATCATTGGATTCCACATTTGGGGATGCAAAAGATAGCATCAGATCTCTAACTTACATTATTGTGAAATATGGGTATGGGCATGCCATAAAGTGTATATTTCTGCCTGAAATTGCAATCATTCCCATTAAACTGTGCCTCTGCGACTTTTAGACATTCATTACACGTAACAACATTTCAACACCTCCTTGAAATGAGATATAGTATATACTATATCAATTATTATATTGGATAGAAAACACTCAGACAGTTTATAAAACTGGTTAAATCACATTGACTATAACCAAGCGTCGTTCATCAAAAGTGGGAAAATCTGATCACTGAAATTGGAAAAAATATATCATCCATAGCATTACATTGTTATGGGCGGAGAACGACATTAAATTGGGGCCTGGGTGCATTACACTTCCACACAAATGTCAACAGTCTTAATATATATATTGTGTTTAATTCTTTGTTTCTTGGTCCAAGCGAACAAAGAACAGGCTGCTTGGAGTCTCCGACCAGTCTATTTTGGTTAACTCTACGGACGTATTTCAAGACGGACCCCTATGGCACCGCCGTCGTGATTAGACGATCGCTTATTAACGTTTACTAATACCTAAGTACATTAAAGTATTTGAAGTGTTTTGTGGTTATCGTCAACTTTTAAATTGAAAATGGCGTTAAATTTACATAAACGCTATTACCTCCGTTTATCACACAGTCTTCATAGATACGTGTCTGGGCTATGGACAGTTGTGAAAAAAGACCAATAGTGATTACTGGGACATCTAGTGCCAATACAAAGAAGATGGTCAAGGTAATAAGATGTTTTTATATTTTATTTGTGTGGTTGTGTATGTATGCTAGTGTATTTGTTCGTTGTCTTGAGTCTTTTGAAATTATTACATGCTATCAGATAATAACTTCTGTGCTTTAAAGCAACATTTTAAAAATCTGACATTTACTGCCTGGATTCACAACAGTGTTTCAGTCCTTACCCTGCGTATTTAATGAACGTTTTGAGTTTTAACTAATGCTAATAGCATTATTTATTAACTTGATTCATTCAAATACCAGATGGAACACCTGCGTGCCGAGTAGACAAGGGTTAATAAAATTTCATCTTTTACTCACGAAAGCCAGGGGTCCTATCGCTTCACCCTTACTGCGGGGGATCTGTGATTCTATAAACCAATCGGTCCACAGAGCGATAAGCGAATGGAAACACCTTTAACCCCTCACTGGATGAGCAGGAGGATTTGTCAAGAGGACGCCTTCATGGCCTTTTCTGCAGGTAGATTAACTTCATTATATAACAAATTGTTTCATTGTGTTAAGTAGATCAATTCATGTTGCCTTTTGGACAGACTTCATGCTATTTTCTGTATCTTTGGTCTCTCATGAGGTCGAGTGTGTCTGGGGGAGGGTCTGCCAGGATTGAGCTCTTCCTCTTCTTCACCTCCACCTCCAGCGCTTTTTTGTTTCTCTCCTCCTGGAGTAACAGAGGATGATCTGGATCTCACCATTACTGTTCACCCTCCACTCTTCACTCTCACTAGCTGTGTGCTGGGAGCCGGGACTGAGATTTGAACATGAAAATATTGTGCAAAAACTCAATCAAAAAAGCTAAAATGCCGCAAAATCACTTACACATTAAATGTACAATTATAAAAAATTATCACAGAAATGAGCTTTGCGACACAAACATTATTATATTTAGTTTATGATCGGGTTCATAGGCTACTTCCAATATCTTACATTTAATAACACTGAAGACTATGGTTGTGGAACATATTTTTATAGAGTGAAGTCTATTTTCATCATCGGTCTGCAGTATTGCTAAATTGCTAGTCGGTGACGCAGTCCAACACGTTCTGAGGGTAGTTGCATCCACCTGTCTGTTAATAAGATATTCCTGTTAATAATAAAGCAACAAAGTTCATAAAGCTTCTCCTTCGTTTCAATCATTGCATCGTAAATTCCATGTAAGGTTGTAAACAGGGTCTTATCCTGTTCTAAACAGTGCCTATTAAAACAGGTCTTATCCTGTTCAAACAGTGCCTAATAAAACAGGTGTTGTATCCTGTTCTAACAGTGCCTATTAAAACAGGGTGTTATCCTGTTCTAACAGTGCCTATTAAAACAGGGTGTTATCCTGTTCTAACAGTGCCTATTAAAACAGGTGTTATCCTGTTCAAACAGTGCCTATTAAAACAGGGTGTTGTCCTGTTCAAACAGTGCCACTATTAAAACAGGGTGTTATCCTGTTCTAACAGTGCCTATTAAAATAGGGTGTTATCCTGTTCAAACAGTGCCTATTAAAACAGGGGTCTTATCCCTGTTCTAACAGTGCCTAATAAATTAGGGTAAGTCCTGTTCTAACAGTGCCCTATTAAAACAGGGTGTTATCCTGTTCAAACAGTGCCTAATAAAACAGGGTCTTATCCTGTTCTAACAGTGCCTAATAAACAGGGTGTTGTCCTGTTCTAACAGTGCCTAATAAAACAGGGGTGTTATCCTGTTCAAACAGTGCCTATTAAACAGGGTGTTATCCTGTTCTAACAGTGCCTAATAAAACAGGGTGTTATCCTGTTCTAACAGTGCCTAATAAAAACAGGGTGTTATCCTGTTCTAGCAGTGCTAATAAAACAGGGTGTTATCCCTGTTCTATGAAACCCTAATAAACAGGGTGTTATCCTGTTCTAACAGTGCCTAATAAAACAGGGTGTTATCCTGTTCTAACAGTGCCTATTAAAATAGGTGTTATCCTGTTCTAACAGTGCCTATTAAAACAGGATAAATCACTAGAATTCAAAATGTGCTTTTTTTTGATAACACCCCTTTTGATTTGAACGAAACCTTATACCATACATATTTGCCAATTGTAAAAGTGCTCAGAAAGTGACTTATAAATACATATTTTTATTCCCAACAAATTTGACGACCTGGTTGTCGATAAACCAAATACAAATGTATTTGTTGCTGGTATGTACTACACCCTGCTGCCATAACGATGCTATTGGTGCTATATTTTGAATAAGTTTAACACCTGTTCTGTCCTCAGACTACTGGCCATTTTTAGGATTTGAATCTGGATTAGCTATCCCTGGATGCAGATCCAATTTTAAGTTTATATGCATAGATTTTTATCTACTCAATTGATCTCAAACCTACATGGCCCTGTTAACTCTTCATTGATTGGAGTTCATTCTTACTAATAACCCCATAAATATTTGTGTATTGGAGTATTTGCATATGATCTCAGTGATAATTGTCCTATAGGATGTATTAGAGATATGACACTGCAAAAACACTGTCATGGTTTAATTAAGACATATAAAATCTTTGCTGAAGGGTTTCACAACATGTTCTCTCTGATAAAACCACCAATCTCCTGTATTTCCTGACCTGAGTTTAAACTGAAAGGTCCCTCAATAAATAAATACTTTACTGCAGTTTCCAAGCGTTTGAGGTCATAGAAATCCTTGTTTGGAAGGAAAAAGCATTTTGTCGTAAAATATCAAATTAATCAAATACAGTGTAACATTGTTAATGTTGTAAATGGCTGTTACAGCTGGAAACGTCTGATTTTAAATGGAACAATCTCGTGAGCCATTATCAGCATGTCGCTCCCTGTGATCAAACATGTGTTAGCTAATTTAAAGTTCATCATTTTAAAACTCAAATTGATCACATTGAAAACTACTTTGATTGTCCCAGCACAGCTGAAACTGTACTGATTAAAGCTTAGTAAACTGTAGCTCTTAGATGGTTGTCTGGAGCATCAGCGTTATTAGGTTGGATTACAGGCTCAAATGGACAAGGCAAAGACCTTTCTTCTGAAGCATCAGTCTATTCTTGTCTGAGAAAATGACTATTCCATGCAGAAGTGAATATCTTTCATACTCTTTTGGTACTTCTCCCTTCACAGACAGTAACAAATACAACAGAATAGAAGAGGTAGGCGGTGCATATGAGCAAAGGAACAAGTACGACTATTGTCTAGATTTGAAAAATATATAAAAGTATAACTAACTAAACTTCATTAATGGTACCACTAACACCGATTCTCGCGTCCAACAATGGTGACCACAAGGTCATAGCATTCTAATGAGTTGCAAAAAAAACCATATCTCAGACTGTGTCTAAAAAAAAGATGAGTGGGTAAAGAACAGACATGGAAGAGAACTCTGGCTGAAGGGCATCGTTATCTTCTTAACGACTGTTGAGCGTTGGGCTGATTGTTTGTAGATTGCTATTTGTGGAAAATACTCCAGTTGAGACTTTGAAGGCATCTGTTTCTCAAACTAACATAGTCATTTTTGTCCCTTACCCCAGTTGTGCACACGGGGCCTCTCCTCCCTCTTTCTGTGGATGAAAGCCTTTCACAAGCTTCACAATTAATTGGGTGATTTTATTGTTCATCTGACAACTGGTGAGGCTGAGTCAGGGTTATTCAACCCATCTTCTTTTCTTAGCTTTTCACTTCTGCCCAAAGAAAGTGCCTTAAGTTGGTCAGAACTTTAGCTGATGGCCTCATCTTGTTTCTTGTCCTTAAGCAATTTTCCTTACAACTTTGAAGTATGCTTGCAGGGTCGACATCCCATTTGGAAGGCCATGAGCCAGAAAGCTTTACTTTCTGACTGATGTCCTGAATATTTATTAATATCATCCTACTTCCTCATGCGCCATCTATTGTGAAGTGCAGTCCCTCCACAGCAAAGCACTGTCACAGCATGATGCTGCCACCACTGCTATGAGTTCAGGATGGTGTTAACTAGAAACTGCAAGTCTCACCCTTTTCCTCCAAACATAACAATGGTCATTATGGGCAAACAGTTCATATTTTTGTTTCATCAGACCAGAGGACATTCTTCAAAAGCAATATGCAGTTGCAAACCAGAGTCTGGCTTTTTTTATGGCGGTTTTGGAGCAGTGGCTTCCTTGCTGGGCGGCTTTCAGGTTATGTCGATATAGACTCGTTTTTACTGTGGATTGAGATACTTGTACCTGTTTCCTCTAGCATCTCACAAGGTCCTTACTGTTGTTCTGAGATTGATTTGCACTTTTCACACCAAAGCACGTTCATCTCAGAGACAGAACATCTTCTTCCTGAGCGGTATGATGGCTGCGTGGTCACATGGTGTTTATACTTGCGTACTATTGTTTGTACAGATGAATGTGGTACTTCAGGCATTTGGAAATTGCTGACTTGTGGAGAACCAGACTTGGTGGAGGTCTGCAATTTTTTTCTGAGGTCTTGGCTGATTTATTAGAATTTTCCATGATGTCAAGCAAAGAGGCACTGGAGTTTGAAGGTAGGCCTTGAAATACACTGCTCAAAAATAAAGGGAACACTTAAACAACACAATGTAACTCCAAGTCAATCACACTTCTGTGAAATCAAACTGTCTACTTGGAAGCAACACTGATTGACAATAAATTTCCATGTTGTTGTGCAAAATGGAATAGATAACAGGTGGAAATCATAGGCAATTAGTAGACACCCCAATAAAGGAGTGGTTCTGCAGGTGGTGACCACAGACCACTTCAGTTCCTATGCTTCCTGGCTGATGTTTTGGTCACTTTTTGAATGCTGGCGGTGCTTTCACTCTAGTGGTAGCATGAGACTGAGTCTACAACCCACCCAAGTGGCTCAGGTAGTGCAGCTCATCCAGGATGGCACATCAATGCGAGCTGTGGCAAGAAGGTTTACTGTGTCTGTCGGCGTGAGTGTGCAGAGCATGAAGGCGTCACCAGGAGACAGGCCAGTACATCAGGAGACGTTATGAGGTTTCTGTGTTATGCACTATAGCCCATTTACCATATATGTGATTGAATATTATCTGCTGTTGGCTTGTGGATGCATGTGTTATGCAACATAGCTGACTTGAAATATTGATATGGATTTCAAGGCCATGGGCCTTTCTCATGATGGAAAAGTAGCATGAAGACAGGAACTGTTCAATGAGTTGGGAGGGGGCACATTTCAGGAGCGGTGTGTTGCGGGGAACAAGCGGTCTTTTGTTAGATAACAGGAGCCAGGTGAGATAACGGTATGACTGCATGGATGTTCTTCGCAGCAACAGTTACATCTATCAACAGAGCGCTAAGAAAGTGGGACCCGCCTGAGTGTGCAATAGGCTGAGCAAGTTTAAACCACGCCCAGTCTCTACTGTGATAAGACATTTCCAACCGTCTGTTGGCCTATCACAGTATAAAGAATACTGTTTACATACATCTTGTCAGTTCTCTGTTTTGCCTGCATGAGGTGGGACAGAGAGCCGTATATACGAAAAATTGCATTTACCACGCATTGCTTAGCTAATAAAAAATACATAGTATACAAATCGGTGACTCACATTGTCATATTTATCCTGATACCAGATTAGAATTGACATAGCAACTCTAACCAACGGAGGAGGCCGTAGGAGGAGCAACAACCCAGCAACCCAGGGCTACTACCTCCAGCAGCAGAAGAGCAGGAGGGCCTGCCAGAGCCCTGTGACCTCAGCAGGTACAAATGTGCATGTGTCTGCCTCAAGCAGTCAGCTCAGTTCCATAGGGAACAGTATGAGATGACGTCCAGAGAGGAGTGGGGGTTGTGCTTACAGTAACTTGCCGTGCAAGGAAGAAAGCGTTGGCATTTGCAGAACACAAGATTGACAAATTCATCTCAAACCCTGTACTCTTCACAGATGACAGGTTCACACTGAGCACATGGAGACAGGCGGCCAGCAGAGAGTCTGGAGGCGCAGTGGAGGGAAACGTTCACCAGCTGCCTGCAACATCTCCAGCATGACCAGGCGCTGACCCTCATGGCCTTTCTCCAGAAGTAGCCTGACTGCCCATTAGGTACGAGATGAGATCTCAGACCCCCTTGTGAGACCACATATGCTGGTGCGGTTGGGCCCTGGGTTCCTCCTAATGCAAGACAATGCTAGACCTCATGTGGCTGGAGTGTGTCAACAGTTCCTGCAAGAGGAAGGCATTGATGCTATGGACTGGCCCGCGAAGTTCTCCAGACCTGAATCCAATTGAGCACATCTGGGACATCATACCTTGCTCCATCCACCAACGCCACGTTGCACCACAGACTGTCCAGGAGTTGGCGGTCCTTTAGTCCAGGTAGGGGAGGAGATCCTCAGAGACCATCCGCCACCTCATCAGAGCAAGCCCAGGCATTGTAGGGTGGTCATACAGGCACGTGGAGGCCACACACACTACTGAGCCTCATTTTGACTTGTTTTAAGGACATTACATCAAAGTTGGATCAGCCTGTAGTGTGGTTTTCCACTTTAATTTTGAGTGTGACTCCAAATCTAGACCTCCGTGGGTTGATCAATTTGATTTCCATTGATAATTTTTTGTGTGATTTTGTTGTCAGCACATTCAACTATGTAAAGAAAAAGTATTTAATAAGAATATTTAATTCATTCAGATCTAGGATGTGTTATTTTAGTGTTCCCTTTATTTTTTTGAGCAGTGTATATGTATATATGACTAGCAAGCCGCATTCTTAGTTTTAGGTAAAGCAAATATGGTTAACACTAACTAGCTAGAACCAGCAGGGAGTGGAAGTATGGCTGCCTACTTTCTCTCCGCGTGAGCGGTACCAGTTATGAAAGGACACTTGAAACAAAGACTGCATTTACACAGGCAGCCCTATTCCGATATTTTTCCACTATTTGGTCTTTTGAGCAATCAGATCAGCTCTTTTTGAAAGACCAGATTTGGGCGGCCTGTGTAAACGCAGCCAATAAGTCTTGCTTGGAAGTAAAATAGTTTACTAACGGTTTCTCTAGCTGGCTGGCTGGTGGCTAATTTAATCTTCCCTTGTCCATTGATAAATTACATTGAAACTAACGTCAATAGATGTTCAATTGCACACTGCGCTCAGTGGAAAGCAATCACCATGTAGAACATTCAACTAGAAGATTATCAAAACTGTTAAAAGCATTTAGCAACATGAAATATTTGTAACACCTTTTTAAATATTCTGACAAGCGAGTACTTAGATATGGTCATTTTCACATTAGCATAAATGTATACAATGTTTGGGAATGACGCATAGTAAGGCATTTAGAAAAAAATAATATAGCAATAGTCAGAAAGCGGCCGTATGTTTGGACAAGGAATAGACACGGCATTAAATAAAACTGAATAAAAACGTCTGTCCTGTCCAGGATCGATACTACAGAATGGTGCTCCATAGCCAACCAGAGCTACAGTAGGCCTATATGCAATCAAGCCAGTTGCCACAAGGCCCGTGTTTCCAACTTAGCGACTTTGTCACTATATTTAGCGAGTATTCAGAACCTCTAGCGACGAATCTAGTGACTTTTATGGTGTTATTGGAGACTGACGCGAAAGCATGATTCGTTCTACTCTTCTCAACGAGCAGCGGGTGCTGTCCCAAAGCACTCACAGGCAGTCCAGTCCTCGCGCTGCAGTCAGAGCAGGAGATGCTCAACCCTCTGCGTCCAGACTGCAAATGAATCGCGCGTGCTGAATGCCCCAGCTGGTTGATCCCGCCCTGGCTTACATTTAAAAAACAATTAACCTGAAATATAGGGCCAGACGAGTTACCAGCGTTTCAAATTGCCATTGACATTTTATTCTATTGTCTCTTTTTGGTCCAGATTGTATACAAAAATGTTTAAAAACTGATGGTTAAAAATGTTACTGTGACTTGTTGTAGGCTCCTAAAGGGACCATAAGGTTCAAAACCAAACCAAACCAAATTAAATTAAGATTTTAAAAATAAATAAGTAACTCTGCCAGAGTGTCTTTTTTGGTCATTTGGCCGGTCCCAAGCCCGGATAAAGGATGAGAGGTTGGAATTGTGACGTTAAAAAAAAAGAATAGACAGAGGAAAGTTCATTTGTAGTTCTAAACATATTTAGGTGTTTTTACTCACTTTTTATCTCCTACAGCGTGTAGCAACAGCACGACTTTAGATCATTTGAACACATTCGCCAAAAGCCACTGAATGATTTCGCAAAAATGTAAATAGCACAGGAGTCCTCTTACATTAGGGAACTAAACAATAATTTTGATCAAACAGCCATGAAACTGTATTTTCGCTCTCCCTCAATTACCTATGCACATCAACAACTAATACTAGCCATAGTAAGATGAGCTCCTAATCTAATGAGGGAACATTAGATAAACGCTTCTCAAACTTTTTTCAGCTAGTTGGCCGTCAAAATTGCCCAGATAAAAGTTGGGGAATAGTAGCCTGCTTGTCCTTCTGCAGCTTACCTGTCAATCCAAGCATGTCCCTACCCACGTTTTGACTACGGAATGGAACTGGCCTGTCCACCCTTTTGATCGATGCCAAATACATTTGACAACTAAGAGATATGCTAACTGTGGATAACAGTCGTTGAAGTTCAGCATAGCTAGCTAACCAAATAACAGCTGCAGCATCTCTAGCTGTCGCCAAAGAAAAACAACATGAGGAGGAAAAGCCGGTCACTCGCCCACTCCTCCAATGAAATCACGGACCAGACATTGCCGATTTGTTTTTTGTTTTCTTCTGCATCTGCAACCCAACTGAAATATGGCCTTTTATAATGTCCACTTATGTACATAGGATGCTGTCGCAATTTAGCATATTAAAACCAGAGATAAATCATATTATTCTAGCCGTGGTACTATGATTGCAGAGATGTGCACAATATGCTGCAACCAATATCAAAAAGTATTAACTCCAAATGACAACTTAGCTTTGGATTGTTGTAACATTTCAACTTAAAACATGTTATTCCTTTTTTTTGCACTGCATGGATCACCGGTGCAGTTGACTGCAGCACTCAAAATACTGTATATTGTAGTTGAGTAGCCAGGTTACTGCTCAAATGTTGCAATAGGCATACATGTAACTCTTCCGTGTTGTGTTTGTTGAAGGTTTAGTTTTTTAGTTAATCATTGTCGTGTTTTAAAACCCGAAGCCAGACTGCAACATTTGAGAAGCCTAGCCTGACTGTGGCATGTCTGTCACTTCCCCCACGCTGCGCACTGTAAACCGGACACACCAATGTGAGCACAGCGGGCCATAATTTACAGGGTAAATGACAGCTCGACTCATTTACTCGCTTGTGTGTTCTAGGGGGCCTTGTGTTTGCCACATGTACGATAGGCTATTAGCCACGTTATGACTGAATTGGGATCATTGCCCTTGTATTGACATTCCCAGCCTTAGTTAGTTTTTGTTAAAAAATATTGAGTCATTGAAACTGAAACGGTGCATCCCGAATGGGTGGCGGTAGCAAACGATGTACCAGACCAGCTGTCATTTACAACCTGATAGCAATATATTTTGGACTACCAAAAAATGTATTGGTGAATTATATTAATTACGCATTGAACTGCATTCATATATTCTGCAAACAATGCCTTAGGTCATGTATTTTTTAGTAAAATATAACCTATTTTTAAAAGGTCTTGTAAAGTTGGTTATGAAGCATGACTGGGAATTTGATATTTTTGACTGATGTGATTGTCCGTTTGTTTCATATTTGCAAAGTAGTTAAAAGGCTATCAGTTCCACTGTAACACTGCCATAAATATTAATAACTTCCTAATTTGTTGGATATTATGTAGCACTATTCAAGTACATTTAGTTATGTACAGACAGGACATTCTGCACTTTAAGGCTGATCTAGCAGAAGGCAGCAGAGACCTTGCTTTCATTGGTGAAGAGTTTGATGCTCTGTAAAGACTGATGGCAACATAATCCAAAGGCATTATTAAAACGATAAGACATGCTTCTTCTGTATTGCTCTTTGTGATTTGATAATAAGTGTTTCATGTAAAAATGGTAGATAGACTCGAGGACAAATGTTCCTTTCAGAATGGACAATGAAGTGGTATTCATTTCTATGGGGATATTCACGGTTCTAAAATAATGACACATACTTCAAAAACATAAGAAATCCCTAAAAACCCAAGACATAACATGTACTGAAACATTTGGCTAAAGGAGAGGTAGTGGATAATTAAATGTACAAATGTGAACAGAGCAGAAGCTACTTTGGATTTAAACTATGGAACTGAACTCTATATGGGTTGGTTTCCTAGACACCAATTTAAGCATAGTTCTGACTAAAGCACCTTTTCCAGAATTTCCATTATACATTGAGACATGCTTTTAAGTCTCGGACTAGGCTTAATCTGTGTCTAGAAAACTGTCCCTATAAGTCTGAATATAGTGAATATAGTTGGTTCAGAGTTTGTTTTCATATTTCAACCTGCGTGCCCTGATTGCGTCTGGTGTGGGTGGACAAAATCAACATGCCCACGATGGCGCACGCACGGTCTGGTCAGCATGTTAGAGTGCCTCCACTTTAATGATGTTGAGCTGGGTTTCTTGTGGGGAGACTGTGATGTCTGAGTCCAGGTCAACAGAGGCCTGGGTGGGGACCATGCAGTCCTGAGAGCTCCCTCTGTGCTGGTGCTGGGACCGTCTGTACTGTCTGTTCCTCTATAGGACTGTGTGTATGTGGTGGCGTAAGACTGTGTGCATGAGGGCATGTGTGTTTGAGTGTGTGGCTGCTGTGTGTAGGCTGACGAGTAAGGCTGTGTGTGCGCCAGCGTGTGTAGGGGTGTGTGTGAGCAGGAGGCTATCGGTGGTACTACTGCTGCTGCCCGTCTGGAAGCCGTTGATGCCATGGGGGCTCTGTCTGGACAGTTTGAAGGTCTCTATGGTCTCCAGACTGGAGCTGTCCATCCCGTTGTAGCTGGGCTGGGCCTGGCTGCACTGAGCATACCCTCCTTGGCTGAAGGGGAATGTGTCCTGGCAGTAGGAGGCAGAGCCTGAGGCAGGTAAGACCGGGGGTGGGGGAGTTTTGGGATGCTGTCGCTGCTGGTGAAGGCTGGTACAGGGTGCCTCCAGTCTGGAGGCTAGGGTCTGCAGGGTGCTGAGAATCTGCTTCTGGACCTGGGTCTGCTGGACCTGCTCCCTCTCCAGCCGGTACTGCTGCTCCACCAGCATGCGCACCGCCAGGCTCAGGCTGTGGATCTCAGAGCCCAGGGTCTGGACCTGCTCCCTGAGACCCCTACCTCCACCACCCCCCTCCCCCGCTCTCCCTCCAGCCTCCTGGTGAGCTGCCTGCTGAGGGCTGGGGTTCCTGTCTCTCCTGAGAAGGCCCTGGTTCATGCCCCTGGCTCCCAGGGCTTTGAGGCGGATGACAGGGCTACTACCCTGGGAGGTGGGTGGTGGTGGGGGGTTGGGGAGCCGGATGCCCACACGGGGAGGAGCAGGGTGTGGGAGCGGACAGCTTGGCCACCGACTCTCTGCTGGAACATCTGTCTGGGAACACTGCCTCCTTGCTGGCCATCCAAATTCCTCTGCAGAGTACAAGTCCATTGTAACATGGGTCAGTTGTAACAGGCTAAATATATAAAATTAAAACCTACTTAGAAAGATGTTCCATGTGCCAATGATTGGTTAGTCTTTACATAACTATGAAGTTTAATTTAAAAACAAATTTATCCATCAATCTTTGGTTTCATTGACAGATTTGTTTTGAGGCCATGTTTTAAAATATATTTTGCTGCCCCTCTATTTTCATTATTGACCTTTGGAACATTCTCTATGTATCGACACATATTTTATCAGTAAGATCAGGCCTTTGATTGGTATAGTTGATGACAATAATCATGTTTTTTCACAAGGCTCCCATGACTGGGGTTAGTTGTTGTAACTCATTGTTACAACTTACCCCTTTACCTAAAATTATATAGCTTTTAAACACATTAACATATTTATATCAAATGTCACTTCTTTACAACAACTTTGGCAATGCAACAAACTATGATAAAACCTTTGAAAAAAATGAAAAAACAATATATATTTTATTTGAACGTTAATACTAAATTTAGTTTTATATATAGTCAGCTATTCAGTTTCTGGTTTCACTAAGACTAGGGTTGAGTTATTGTAGGTTTTGGGAAGCTCCATATATCTCTCTTCTGTGGTGCCCAGTGTGATTCATTTCTCTTGTGGTCTGGTGTTCTCAGCAGAGGAAGAGCGAGATTATTTTTTTGTATTTACTTGTGACTATGGCATCTCACGTTCATTCGCTTTCCATCAGAGGAACTGTTAGAGTTATGTCCTAAGGAACAGCTGTTGAAGATTGCTTAACACTACAAGGTTGAAATTGGTGATAAATGTCAAATTCTTAGGTTGATATTGAAGAGCCACTCTGGAGTGGTATTCTTGAAGTTACCACTGGGGCAGCTTCTGCCGAGGACTCGCCATCTCCCCATTTCATTACGATGGCGGCACCATCTGTTAGCCCTAGTATTCTTTTTGAACAGCAGAAAGAACTGCTTCTGTTACAGCTAAAGTATGAAAAGGAGTTGCAATTTAAACAGGATTTGGAGCGTGCAAAAATAAAGCTGCAACAAGAGCGGCTTGAGTTGGTTAGGGAAGGAAAGATCTCAGGAGAGAGTTTGCTCTGGGAAGTTGACCTAGATTTACCTAGGGGTTGTTCCTCTTTGGTCGTGCCCCGACACATTTGATATTGTTGGAAACTTAGTTCTTTTCATTGTTTGAACGTGTTGCTGATGCTAGGAGTTGGCCTGATTCTAACCGTCCTTGTTGGTCCCCGGTTTTATGGGGGTGACGACCACCCTCCCACTCTGTCTGCCAAATTTTTGCTCTTGTTTTCCTTAATAGGATGTCGGTGGGAGCCCGGGAGTGGTCAGCGAAAATGGGACACACCTGGGCTCAGGTGTGTCCCGGGATAAATACGCCTCTTCCCCATTCATTGAGACTCTCTCCATGCAGACAGTTAGACTTTGGTTGTGGCGGTTTTGTTTGCTTTGGCACCTTTCAACACACCTCATCACATTTATGCACGCAACCACCACACTACCGACTACACACACCATTGTTAATTGTATTTAGTTCAATTAATAAATATATTTTGTTATTCCTTATCTCCACGCTGTCTCCCCTTTTTTGTTAGGAACTTCGAGCCGGTTTGTGACATTGAATCGGCACTATTTATAATAATTGTGTATATTATGGTGAGTTTCCTTCGCCTTGTACTCACCACTTGAGTAAGCCTCTGAGTGACTGGGTCATAGGACTGTGGTTGATCTGCTGCCACAGGTCTCTGAACATCAGAACCAGAAGCATTAGACTGTTCTCTTCTCAGCAGAGCTGCTACTTGCTGGTAGGACTGATAAGAAGAGTCTCTTATCTGGGGAAAAATAAAGATCCAATCAAAGCCTAGACATTACATGACCACAGTAATAACACCTCTCATGTGATCATTTGTTTCAACCCAGGGTTGTTCAGAAAGTGGAAACATTTTGAAACTGAGTGTACCGTGTGGGTACTACCTTTTAATTTTTTAATTTTTTTTTTTTAACCTTTATTTAACCAGGCAAGTCAGTTAAGAACACATTCTTATTTTCAATGACGGCCTGGGAACAGTGGGTTAAGGTGCAGAACGACAGATTTGTACCTTGTCAACTCGGGGGTTTGAATTCGCAACCTTCCGGTTACTAGTCCAACACTCTAACCACTAGGCTACGCTGCCGCCCCAGACCTGAACATGTACAACAAAAATGCCATTTCTTTTACTGAAACATTTGAAAAGGATTATAAAATTAGAGCCTGGTTACCAGTCTGTTTCTGTTACACTCTACCTCCTTGCCAATCATTGACATGCAAAATAAGAAGTGTACAAGGAGTGGAATGTTAGAAAACAGGTTCTGGATGTTTATGTAAATGAAACTGTTCTGAAAGATTTACACAAGCATGTAGACTCCACCATACTACAGCCCTTTATCGTCTTCGCTTATGAGATCTTCCCAGGCTTTCAAACAGAGCGTGAGAAGCCTGAGCGGTATACTACAAAGCAGGATTAATGACTTAGTCAGCAACTTGAAATAACGTATTTTTTAGACAGATAAGCTTGAAATGGGCATGGTCTAATTGACAAACAAAAACATCTACCTTTAGATTTCTTAATGAACCAGAATGTCAGTTCTGGTTTATCAAAGCTAGCTGGCTAACTCATTGATCACACTTTGGAGTATTAGGGCTTCCGAAGCTATCCCCAGGCTAATTGTGCAGAGCGCATAAATGCCGAGGCTCGTTGATGAACTCAATATGCTGTACTCTGTACAGGAACATAGGCCTAATAATATCCATTTGTACACTGCAAAATGACCTGAAGTAATCCCAAACCGATATTGTATTTGACAATATCAGAATGAAATACCTCCATTACATTGAGACACTATCACATCTCTATTTATTGGTCTGAATATTTGGGAGCAAATTTTCTTATATTTTTCTGAAATTTATATTTTTTTAATATAAAAACTGTAGGCCAAATACAATTGCTTGCGGCCTCAATTTGGCCCACCAGTCGCCTGTTACCAACCCTTTCTGTATATATCTACTCAAACTTGATGTCTCTGCACCCTTTTTTGGTCTTAGTGAATCACACGACTATGAGACGTGCCTACCTTTGCTCTATGAGACAAAGCCTTATCCAGAAGCCTTTTGCGTGCTGCCAGTATGGGGTTAGTAGCTGGCGGGGCGTGGCTCTCTTACGCATGTAGGCGCCTGTCACAGTCACAGCCGCTGCTCCTGTGGGTGGAAGACCCCTCTGTTGAGAGTTCTGAGCCAATGATGTGACACTGACAATCTGGATGTCCTTATCCTCATCCTCCTTCTTGTTCCCTTCCTCCGGTTTCTCTGTCCTGTTGCTCTGTCCTCTGCTGGCGCCTTCGCTTCCTGTCCCAGACGGCCCCTGACCCCTGACCTCAGGAGGATTGGAGCCAGGACACTGCTTGGCGAACTCTGACGCTGCAACATAGCCTGCGTGGCGTGACGCCTCCCTCAGTAGATTCCGTATTTGCTGGTCGTTCCAGCCCTCCCGGCTTCCACCATCTCCCCTCCCTGCTCCAACCCCAGGTGTGGTCTGTGGGTCTGTGGCTGCAGCACTTTCACCACCCCTCTGAACCTTCTTCCTCTGGAACTCCTTGAGGTACAGGTAAATGGCTTGGGCAGACACCCGGATGTTCTCCAGCTCCAGCACCGCCTTGATCTTGCGGAAGCTCAGACCCGCCTGCCGCAGCTCCACCACCTTGCGCTTGGCAGCATCGTCCAGACGGCCCATGGTGGTCACTCACTCCAGGCTGCTCCACTGGAAGAGCCCTTCTCCAATCGGGACTTAGAAGTAGTCTATCTGTTGAGAGACAGAGAATTCACTACTAACTGTAGTAAATAGGGCATTTGGAATTATACTTTCAAACATAAATACATTAAGCTAGTGTAGTTAAATTGATCAGAAATCACACAGATGGCACCAATTCTATCACATAATCGTATTCACATGAAACCTCACATTGATAGCTAGACTGACATTAAAAGCAATTTAACTTGTGAAGGACAGGACTCCAGACAAAATTGACTGATTATTTTTGGCAAAATACATAAATGATTAGCTAGATTTAGTAAGCTAAATAACCATAATAAATAAGCCAATAGAACATGGCTGGCAGTGTATCCTAACCTCTGCCACAGACTTCCACCTGAACTAAGCTTGGATGCCGTAGCGTAGTCTATCTTCATTACTCCACCGGAACCAACAGTCTAGCATCAACGTTGGGACAGTGTACTGTCCATTGTCTAGCAAGTAAATATTTTAGCTAGATAGCATCAAACCTGTCCCACAATGTGAACACATAGCCTAACGGCCCTACCTCAACGTTGAAAAAATGAAATTATTTGATCTAAATAGATAACTAACGTGAGCTAGTTCTAGCTAAGAATATTTGATCGCGGTGCCAACTCACCTCAATACGATTCTGCACGTTTTCAGCTCATTTGAAAATGACCCATATCGTTTCCTTTAGTGTGCAAGCTAAATCGCTAGGGGAAAACATACATTTTTAACAAGTAACTATTAACTAACCTTACTGGTAGAACCAGTGGTCGAGGGTTGATAGCTAGCTAAAGATTTTCGTATGAATGTTGACCAAAGAGAAACAGTGTAAAACGTCATTTAGGCGACCACGTCATCATTACGCGTCAGATTTAGCACAGCGGAACGAGTGGTTGAGCCTGCATCTGACTCGAACGAAATGTACGTATTATGGGTTTATACAACTATTTCTATTCCATGTTATGATCTTCTCAATGTTGACCATTTTGGCATTACATTAGATACATTTTAATGCTTGAGCTACATAAACAGAGCAGGGCACAACGTTGCTAATTAGCTATCGTTTCTGGCCTCGCTTGTTCTATGAATGGAGGAAGGCAATGGCGGTAGCATAAACGCAACATATAAACAGTTAGTTTGAAGATGAGGAACTTAATAATAATGCTGTTCTTAACTTCCATATGTTTTTCACTTACTTAGGGCACCGTCACCCACAAAGCGTAAGGAGGAGGAAAAGTCAAAGGACAGGGGAAAAGAGAAGACTGCCACAAAGGAAGGGGGGGACAAGGAGAGAGGCAGGGAGAAGGGCCACAAACGACGCAGTGCATCCACTGGGAGCAGCAGCAGGTGAGATGCCCCCAATTGCTCTTTCAGACTCTGTACAGTCTTTAACTACCTCAAACAGTGCTTTATGACACACTAGCTAGGTCTTTTCACGCTAAGCTTTGCTGGAATGCCCTATGTTCCAAAGTGGGCCAAGAGTTTAATTGGACATGAATTTCAGATGGTACTTCCCTGTTTTACTCAGTTTCCTTCGATTGTGTTCCTAATGAACACAACCCTTGTTGCTGGCCTGTTTGTGTATGTATATCTTACTACCCAGCTCCAGCAGCAGCTCTGGCTCCAGCTCTGGTTCCTCCAGCGGTTCTAGTTCCTCTGGCACCAGCCGCTCTGGGTCTTCCCCGGTCCAGCTCCTCCAGCTCATCTAGTTCCTCTGGGTCACCTGACCCCAGCCGCCGCCGCGACAACCGCCGCCGCTCCGCTCCGCGTGAGTACCAGCTGATACATTGTGATTGTGGTCCTAAACAGTGTATGTTCATTGGGAAATTCCCTGGGTTCACATAGTATTTGAAATCGTCCAAATGTTTTATCTTCGTCTAGGACAATGGAACCAGTGGCACACACTGAACATAGTTGAAATATGTCAAATACTATTTGAACCCTAGGTCTGGTTGAGAATGCCATTTTATCATGATCAAAATGGTTCAGTTGTGGGAAAACTACAAGTTTGTCCCGCTTTAAATAGTATCTCTTCACTTCGAAACTCTCATGGTTTTGTAATGACTGTCCATTGTGCTACAGGTCCAAAACACAGAAGAAGGAGATGACAAGGAGCGAAGGAGAAGGAGCCCGAGCCCCAAGCCCACCAAAGTTCACTTAGGAAGACTGACCAGAAATGTGACCAAGGTGAGGGACTACACGACACGGCTGTTGACATGGGGCGGGGGGCGGCAGGGTAGCCTAGTGGTTAGAGCGTTGGACTAGTAACTGAAAGGTTGCAAGTTCAAGTCCCCGAGCTGACCTGTCGTTCTGCCCCTGAACGGGCAGTTAACCCACTGTTCCTAGGCCGTCATTGAAAATAAGAATTTGTTCTTAACTGACTTGCCTAGTTAAAAAAAAAAAAATAACAGGCTAACAGTGTTAGCGGTTAGTAGCAGTTGTGTATCCTCTCATGATCTCACAATTTTGCAGGGTGCTTGGAATTGTCAATATTATTGTATTGAATTATGAACTCTTTGAAGATATCCGGGAGAAGGCAGTTCTGGAGTTAACAGAGTAACTGGCCTAGAGTGAATTCTGAAGCACCAATTGTATGTTAGGCTTACAACATGTTCTTTTACAAAATAAGCCAGGAACATTAGGGTTAGGTACTGTGGCTGTAAAAATACATATTATTGTTGTACAGTGGATAAATAAAGATGTATGCACACACACATTACCGGTCAAAAGTTTAGAACACCTACTAATGCATGTGTTCTTTATTTTTACAGTTTTCTACATTGTAGAATAATAGTGAAGACATCAAAACGATGAAATAACACATGGAATCATGTAGTAACAAAAAAAGTGTTAAACAAAGCAAAATATATTTTAGATTCTTCAAATAGCCACCCTACCTTGATGACAGCTTTGCATACGCTTGGCGTTCTCTCAACCAGCTTCACCTGGAATGCTTTTCCAACAGTCTTGAAGGAGTTCCCACATATGCTGAGCACTTGTTGGCTGCTTTTCCTTCACTCTGCGGTCGGGCTCATCCTAAACCATTTCAACTTTTTTGAGGTCGTGTGATTGTGGAGGCCAGGTCATCTGATGCAGCACTCCACTCTCCTTGGTAAAATAGCCCTTACACAGCCTGGAGGTGTGTTGGGTCATTATCCTGTTGAAAAATTAATGATAGTATCACTTAGTCCAAACCAGATGGCATGGCATATCGCTGCAGAATGCTGTGGTAGCCATGCTGGTTAAGTGTGCCTTGAATTATAAATAAATCACTGACAGTGTAACCAGCAAAGCACCATCACACCACCTCCTCCATGCTTCACGGTGGGAAATACACATGCAGAGATCATCCGTTCACCCACACCGCATCTCACAAAGACACGGCGGTTGGAACCAAAAATTCTCAAATTTGGACTCCAGACCAAAAGACAAATTTCCATCGGTTTAATGTCCATTGCTTGTGTTTCTTGGCCCAAGCAAGTATCTTCTTATTGGTGTCCTTTAGTAGTGGTTTCTTTGCAGCAATTTCGACCATGAAGGCCTGATTCACACAGTCTCCTCTGAACAGTTGATGTCGAGATGTCTGTTACTTGAACTCTGAAGCAGTTATTTGGGCTGCAACCTGAAGTGCAGTTAACTCTAATGAACTTATCCTCTGCAGCAGAGGTAACTCTGGGTCTTCCTTTCCTGTGGCGGTTCTAATGAGAGCCAGTTTCATCACAGTGCATGATGGTTTACGACTGCGCTTGAAGAAACGTTCAAAGTTCTTGAAATGTTCCGTATTGACTGACCCTCATGTCTTAACATAATGATGGACTGTTGTTTCTCTTTGCTTTTATGAGCTGTTCTTGACATAATATGGACTTGGTCTTTTACCAAATATATATCTTCTTGTCAATATATATCTACCTTGTCACAACACAGCTGATTGGCTCAAACACATTAAGAAGGAAAGAAATTCTGCAAATTAACTTTTAACAAGGCACACCTGTTATTTGAAGTGCATTCCAGTTGACTACTTCATGAAGCTGGTTGAGAGAATGCCATGGGTGTGCAAAGCTGTCATCAAGGGTGGCTATTTGAAGAATCTCAAATATATATCTATATATTTATTTTTTTACTTTTATTTTTTGGTTGTTTTTTTTTGGTTACTACATGATTCCATATGTTATTTCATAGTTTTGATGTCTTCACTATTATTCTACAATTACAAATAGTAAAAATAAATAAGAATGAATGAGTAGGTGTTCTAAAACTTTCTATATTGATATTTTGGGATATGTAAAATCTATTTCACAGCGGTTTAGATGGTACCCTGATTCTCTACACTATAGCCTACATTGCTTGTTTTGTCACAAACTGAAATTAGTTGATCATTTTAGTATTTTAGCAACTATGTATAGCGGAGTGATTTCTACATATTGAGCCTTAAAGTAAAAGTGTACTTATTCTCTTTGAATGGGTTGTATGTCGAGACCATGCCATCAGAGATACATGTTGGAAGTCCATTTTTATCTTCTGTTGAACAGGACCACATCCAGGAGATCTTTGCCACCTACGGCAAGATCAAGATGATTGACATGCCAGTGGAGAGGCTCCACCCAAACCTGTCCCGGGCTACGCCTATGTGGAGTTCGAGACTCCAGAGGAGGCCCAGAAGGCCCTGAAACACATGGATGGTGGTACGAGGGCATCTTGGGCATGTTCATTAGGCCACAGCGTAGTATAATGTTTTGCAAATGAAAATGAGCAATTCTTATTGGACATGTTCAGATGGTTCCTCTTGGTTTCTGGTCGTTTTGTGCCTACTGAACACAATCTTGTAGACTGTAACAATAACAGACCCGGTACATACTTTTTTGAGCTACAAGTAATACATTCCCATTGTAGCCAATTAAACCTGGCTGTTGCACAAACAGCACGTGCCTGGAGATTAGCTGTGAGGGGCTGTTTAATTTTCTCCCAGTCGATGCATGACTCACGAAGGGTAAACGCTGAAAGTGGTTTGTGCTTCGTCTGTGATGTCATCTTCCGGTGGAGCAGCTAAAAACCTACAATGATGGCGTTGTTTCATGCGAACACTACGTCCCCAATGTATCATCTCAGTGCAGAGCCTAACCTCTTGTACTGCTGGCTAACCCTTGTACTGCTGGCTAACCCCTTGTACTGCTGGCTAACCCCTTGTACTGCTGGCTAACCCCTTGTACTGCTGGCTAACCCTTGTACTGCTGGCTAACCCCTTGTACTGCTGGCTAACCCCTTGTACTGCTGGCTAACCCCTTGTACTGCTGGCTAACCCCTTGTACTGCTGGCTAACCCCTTGTACTGCTGGCTAACCCCTTGTACTGCTGCCTAACCCCTTGTACTGCTGCCTAACCCTTGTACTGCTGCCTAACCCCTTGTACTGCTGCCTAACCCCTTGTACTGCTGCCTAACCCTTGTACTGCTGCCTAACCCCTTGTACTGCTGGCTAACCCCTTGTACTGCTGGCTAACCCCTTGTACTGCTGGCTAACCCCTTGTACTGCTGGCTAACCCCTTGTACTGCTGGCTAACCCCTTGTACTGCTGGCTAACCCCTTGTACTGCTGGCTAACCCCTTGTACTGCTGGCTAACCCTTGTACGGCTGGCTAACCCCTTGTACGGCTGGCTAACCCTTGTACGGCTGGCTAACCCCTTGTACGCTGGCTAACCCCTTGTACGGCTGGCTAACCCCTTGTACGGCTGGCTAACCCCTTGTACGGCTGGCTAACCCTTGTACGGCTGGCTAACCCCTTGTACGGCTGGCTAACCCCTTGTACTGCTGGCTAACCCCTTGTACTGCTGGCTAACCCCTTGTACTGCTGGCTAACCCTTGTACTGCTGGCTAACCCTTGTACTGCTGGCTAACCCTTGTACTGCTGGCTAACCCCTTGTACTGCTGGCTAACCCCTTGTACGGCTGGCTAACCCTTGTAGTGGCTAACCCCTTGTACGGCTGGCTAACCCCTTGTACTGCTGGCTAACCCCTGTACTGCTGGCTAACCCCTTGTACTGCTGGCTAACCCCTTGTACTGCTGGCTAACCCTTGTACTGCTGGCTAACCCCTTGTACTGCTGGCTAACCCCTTGTACTGCTGGCTAACCCCTTGTACTGCTTTGTGTCAGTCTGAAATCTCAATGTCCTGGAGTTTATATACATTTTAACAGAGGTGTTTCTAGTATGACTTTGAGGTTTGTGCGTCTTTCTGTTGTTCCCAGGTCAGATTGATGGTCAGGAGATCACCACCTCTGCCGTGTTGGCTCCAAGGATACGCCCTCCCCTCGTAGACAGTCACCCCCACGCAGAATGCCCCCACCTCCCCCCATGTGGCGCCGCACCCCACCTCGCATGAGGAGAAGGTCAGTGTTGGCCCTGGTCTGATGGCCCGAGCCCTGATGGCCCGAGCCCTGATGGCCCGAGCCCTGATGGCCCGAGCCCTGGTGGCCCTGTTGGGTCTGATGGCCCTGTTGGGTCTGATGGCCCTGTTGGGTCTGATGGCCCTAGCCCATGTTATGGTGACCTGGACGTCCTGGATTTATAGTACAATACTGGTAACAAATACTTGGTTCAATCACCAATTTCAACAGTAATTTGAATCCCCCAATCTGACCTACTGTCCTGAGAACATTACTGTAGTGTTTAATTCTCTACTCCTAGTGCCTCTCTAGCTCCTTGTCGTGTAATATGTTGACCTGTTGATAGTTTCTTCAAATGACGCAATATATAGGTACTTTACTGACACACAAGTGATGCTTTGTTTACCTGCAGGTCTCGGTCACCAAGGAGACGGTCCCCGGTGCGCCGACGCTCCAGGTCCCCGGGGCGCAGACGTCATCGTTCCCGCTCCAGTTCCAACTCCTCACGGTAGAGGAACAACGCTACCCCCCCTGCCCGCCCACCCCAACAACCCAGGGTGAATGTATTTTCCATGATTTCTTGCATCCTGTCTCTACCTTAAAATGCATTGGAGGACAAAATCGGAATGTTCCTTCTCATCCAATGTGCTTTGAGGTGGCGAGAAGAGAGGATGAAAGGAATCAAGGAAATACAATTGAGCTTGTACCTAAAAATAATTTTTCTGAAGTGAACAGTCGTTGTTTTGTTTGTCTCATTACGCTTTTCCAGTTTTCATTTTAAGGTTCCCAAACAGTCGTTCAGATTACTTGTTGATCGTCATGTCCTTTGTTATCCAATCAGAGCTCAGGCTTTGTTTTAGTACTAATGATTTGCTCAAGATGTGTAGCCTGTCTTTTTACCACCGTGTACTGATTTTGTACATGCTTTGAAAATAAAAAGGAAGAAACTTCAACCTCAAACTGTTTGTCAATTTCTGTGGCTTCTTTAAATCTATATGCCAGCCTAAGTTTATTGACTAGCTAGAGACACATTTCTATATTTCGCCATATAAGAAAAACATGCACACATTTAAAAACAGTACTCTACTTGTCCTTTTATGAATAAAAAGTCTAGCACAAGTAGCCGTGTTTCTTTTGAACACTTTACACATTTTTGGATGACACTAGTGTAGGAGCAGTGTCATTTCATACAAGCGCACTTGTTTCTACAGTTCCTCGCCTCCGATCCTCAATTGCCTTTGACCTTTTTCAAAAGGAGGAGAGTAGAGGACATGAGGAAGGGAGAATATCTCATTGAGATTTTCCCATCGTTAGTGTAGTAAAGTTTAAACTTCTCCAGCAGAGGGCACTATCTTCACATACGGGTGGCAGGTAGCCTAGTGGTTAGAGCGTTGGACGAGTAACAAATGTTTCAAGATCGAATCCCTGAGCTGACATGGTAGAAATCTGTCGTTCTCCCCCTGAACAAGGCAGTTCCTAGGCCGTCATTGAAAATAATTTGTTCTTAACTGACTTGCCTAGTTAAATAAAATGTAAATAAATATACAAGTGGTTTATTTTATGCCAGCTGGGTATTCAGTCGAGCGCAGAACGGTTTGTACCATTCAACAGTCTTACTGGTATGTTTGCTCTTGTTCAGTGGGTGTGACCGGATGTGACCTGTTCGATATGGGTGTGACCATTGGAATCTCAAAACGTATGCAGCATGTCATACTAAATCGCCCTCTGGGCTATATAATCACATCGTTCTTCAACTGATCGTTCAGAACTGTCCGTTATTGTTATTGGGGGAAAAGCCCTCCTCTCATGCTCTGCAACAACATAAAACAGGTTATTTTGAAAACCTCTATTTATTCTGACATGAACACATCTAAATGTATGGTGCACATGGCACAGTACATTGCAGGCTATTGATACATTGATATGATAAACATGGACCTCTAGGCCAGACTTACATCACAAACACAGCCTTTTATCACTCGTTGCTGCGTTTTTTATTATTTTACCACTGTTTTTGCTGCTAGTGTTTAACTATTGGACGTGAGGCTTGTTGCTCTGAGGTTTAGTTTCTGCAAGAGACTAGAGAACATGAGGGTGTTGCCAATCATTATCGCTGTGTTCAATGGCGATTTTAGCAGATAAATCTTAGTTGGGCAAACTCAACTTTTTTTTTAGATGCATGTCACTACAAGGTGACAAACGTTTATCCCCAAACTGTTAGGGCCTACAATAAGCTGTCCCAAACTGTTAGGGCCTACATTAAGCTGTCCCAAACTGTTAGGGCCTACATTAAGCTGTCCCAAATTGTTAGGGCCTAGATTAAGCTGTCCCAAACTGTTAGGGCCTACATAAAGCTGTCCCAACAGCAGAGATTTCTTTTTCAGCACCATGGAGTGAATCCTTACCACCGCTACACCTGGCCATCAGCGAAACCTTTCACCCTCAGAACTTAGCCGACTGTTCTGACTTGGTGGTGCACAGGTAGCCTATGACACGTCGACAGATCTCCCACCAGCCTTCCAAGACCCCCACCCCCACAATTCTCCAAGAACTACCCCGTAACCATCCAATACCCCGCCCCCCCGACAATCCCACCACCGAGAATTTAAAAAATAATAATAATAATTCCATTCCCCACCCTCAAGACATTTCCTCAATGCACCAACAACCAACAATATGGACAAAAGAGAAAAAAGACAAAGACGAAGGAAAACAGAAAACATCAAAGGACAACAAACATCATAACAGCAAGGCAAACTGAATATGTTTGAGTTTTGTATGGCAATATTTACATGTGTGTGTGTCCGTGTATGTGTGCATTTGAATGAGAGTGTGTATACTGCATGTGTACAAACACCTGCATAGCATCAGCCTCAGGCATGCCTGTATTATCTGTAACCACTGCCCCTCAGTGTCATTCAAACATACTTTTTGTTATGTTTAATTTTGTCATGTTGTTTATTGTGCTGACAGTTTCTGTTACTGACAAGGCTGCTATTACAGGGTTTAGCAACAGGATGTGAAGCTGCTCTGAGGTTTCGTTTCTGCAACAGACTGGACAGAACATGATGGTGTTGCCAATCATTATTGTTGTGCTGCAGAGTGCTGACCACAGAAGACATTAAACACCAAGGATTTGTAACGACCTTATGGTTGAGGCATCTCAGAAAATCAAGGTATAACACCAACAATTATCCTGTCAAGACTAACTATATTACATTAACTGATGGCATATTGGATGCAACAATATAACATTTACAACATCAATGTTGTAGCTTAACTGTTTCAATCTTCTCACTTGTTTGTGTTAATATAATATATCCTCTTATAACCATATCAACCTGATGTTAATAATGTCTCTTTTTTGTTCCACATTGCTCAATAACTATTAGGTATTTTTTAACCTGTATTTTACTAGGCAAGTCAGTTAAGAACAAATTCTTATTTTATTTTATTTCAACTTTTTTCCTGTGGACTGTTGTTCCTGTCCCGTCCAAAACTTGACTCTAGAAACTCACTCCATTCCTGACAGAATCCCACGGTACCCACAAGATCCGCCGGAGTCCTGATCCCGTGTCAACCTCTACTCCATAGCCTCACAACCTGTCTAATGAATGCTGTTCCCGTGTCAACCTCTACTCCATAGCCTCACCTGTCTAATGAATGCTGTTCCCGTGTCAACCTCTACTCCATAGCCTCACCTGTCTAATGAATGCTGTTCCCGATGGCTTTAAGCTTCCATATATTCTCATATTCTCATTTCAGATAAGTAGCTGTGGTCTTCTGAAAAGTGGTATTATAAAGTGGAATAAAGTTCATGTACAGTAAATAATGATATATTTTCAAGCAGCCCTACCCATTTCCCTGCATGCCGGGAAAATTTAAGCTAAGTTAAAAAATTAAGCAAGTTAAGTTAACAACTAAACTTTAATACAATATTTTGAAAAACAGTTTAACACAAATTAAAGTCTCTAGAAATCTTTTTCATTTATATATATATATATATATATATATACACACACACAGTGGGGAGAACAAGTATTTGATACTTTTATTTATTTCACTTTATTTAACCAGGTAGGCAAGTTGAGAACAAGTTCTCATTTACAATTGCGACCTGGCCAAGATAAAGCAAAGCAGTTCGACAGATACAACAACACAGAGTTACACATGGAGTAAAACAAACATACAGTCAATAATACAGTATAAACAAGTCTATATACGATGTGAGCAAATGAGGTGAGATAAGGGAGGTAAAGGCAAAAAAAGGCCATGGTGGCAAAGTAAATACAATATAGCGAGTAAAACACTGGAATGGTAGATTTGCAATGGAAGAATGTGCAACGTAGAAATAAAAATAATGGGGTGCAAAGGAGCAAAATAAATACATTAATTAAATACAGTAGGGAAAGAGGTAGTTGTTTGGGCTAAAATATAGGTGGGCTATGTACAGGTGCAGTAATCTGTAAGATGCTCTGACAGTTGGTGATTAAAGCTAGTGAGGGAGATAAGTGTTTCCAGTTTCAGTGCTTTTTGTAGTTCATTCCAGTCATTGGCAGCAGAAAACTGGAAGGAGAGGCGGCCAAAGAAAGAATTGGTTTTGGGGGTGACTAGAGAGATATACCTGCTGGAGCGTGTGCTACAAGTGGGAGATGCTATGGTGACCAGCGAGCTGAGATAAGGGGAGACTTTACCTAGCAGGGTCTTGTAGATGACATGGAGCCAGTGGGTTTGGCGACGAGTATGAAGCGAGGGCCAGCCAACGAGAGCGTACAGGTCGCAATGGTGGGTAGTATATGGGGCTTTGGTGACAAAACGGATTGCACTGTGATAGACTGCATCCAATTTGTTGAGTAGGGTATTGGAGGCTATTTTGTAAATGTCATCGCCAAAGTCGAGGATTGGTAGGATGGTCAGTTTTACAAGGGTATGTTTGGCAGCATGAGTGAAGGATGCTTTGTTGCGAAATAGGAAGCCAATTCTAGATTTAACTTTGGATTGGAGATATTTGATATGGGTCTGGAAGGAGAGTTTACAGTCTAACCAGACACCTAAGTATTTGTAGTTGTCCACGTATTCTAAATCAGAGCCGTCCAGAGTAGTGATGTTGGACAGGCGGGCAGGTGCGGGTAGCGATCGGTTGAAGAGCATGCATTTAGTTTTACTTGTATTTAAGAGCAATTGGAGGCCACGGAAGGAGAGTTGTATAGCATTGAAGCTTGCCTGGAGGGTGGTTAACACAGTGTCCAAAGAAGGGCCAGAAGTATACAGAATACAGGTTTTGCAGGTTTTCCTACTTACAAAGCATGTAGAGGTCTGTCATTTTTATCATAAGTACACTTCAACTGTGAGAGGCGGAATCTAAAACAAAAATCCAGAAAATCACATTGTATGATTTTTAAGTAATTAATTTGCATTGTATTGCATGACATAAGTATTTGATCACCTACTCACCAGTAAGAATTCCGGCTCTCACAGACCTGTTCGTTTTTCTTTAACCTCTTAAGTCGACCCGACACGCATGCGTCCCATCTAGCCATTTGGAAATGCAAATGCGCTACGCTAAATGCTAATAGCACTCGTTAAAACTCAAACGTTCATTAAAACACACATGCAGGGTACTGAATTAAAGCTACACTCGTTGTGAATCCAGCCAGATTCTTAAAATGCTTTTCGGTGAAAGCATGAGAAGCTATTATCTGATAGCATGCAACACCCTGAAATACCTGAAGGGGACGTAAACAAAATAATTAGCATAGCCGGCGCTACACAAAACACAGAAATAAAATATAAAACATTCATTACCATTACCTTTGACGATCTTCTTTGTTGGCACTCCTAGAGGTCCCATAAACATCACTATTGGGTCTTTTTTTCGATTAAATCGGTCCATATATACCCTAAATATCGATCTATGAAAAGTGCAAGACTCCCCTGTGTTATTGACTCGTTAATTGTTTACTCCATGTGTAACTCTGTGTTGTCTGTTCACACTGCTGTGCTTTATCTTGGCCAGGTCGCAGTTGCAAATGAGAACTTGTTCTCAACTAGCCTACCTGGTTAAATAAAGGTGAAATAAATCAAATAAAAATAAAGTGTGTGATACAGGAAAAAAGACCGTTTTAAAACGCAACGTCATTTTTTAAAAATTAAAAAAGTCGACGATAAACTTTCAAAAAACACTTTGAAATACTTTTGTAATCCAACTTTAGGTATTAGTAAACGTTAATAATCTATCAAATTGATCACGGGGCGATGTGTATTCAATAGCTCCACGTCTTGAAATCATGTTCGGAAATTTCTCATCCAAAACATCCTGTCGGAGACCGGAAGGAATGGGCTCTCTCTCACTTGTTTGACCAAGAAACAAAGGCCAGGCAATTGACAAGACTGGCGGCATCGTGTGGAAGCTGTAGGACTTGCAATCTCAGCCCCATGTAATTTGGTTTCCCATAAACAATACATGCAAGTGGCGCATTGATACTTTTTCCAGTTTTCAGTGATCAGTTTTTCTTGCGCTTTTCGATAAAACGCAGGCTCTGTTATAGTCATAGCCGTGATTTAACCAGTTTTAGAAACACCAGAGTGTTTTCTATCCACACATACTAATCATATGCATATACTATATTCCTGGCATGAGTAGCAGGACGCTGAAATGTTGCACAATTTTTAACAGAATGTTCGAAAAAGTAGGGGGTAGACTTAACAGGTTTTAAGAAGCCCTCCTGTTCTCTACTCATTACCTGTATTAACTGCACCTGTTTGAACTCGTTACCTGTATAGAAGACACCTGTCCACACACTCAATCAGGTGTCCTGTCCAGACTCCAACCTCTCCACAATAGCCAAGACCAGATAGCTATGTAAGGACATCTGGGATAAAATTGTAGACCTGCACAAGGCTGGGATGGGCTACAGGACAATAGGCAAGCAGCTTGGTGAGAAGGCAACAACTGTTGGCGCAATTATTAGAAAATGGAAGAAGTTCAAGATGACGGTCAATCACCCTCGGTCTGGGGCTCCATGCAAGATCTCACCCCGTGGGGCATCAATGATCATGAGAAAGGTGAGGGATCAGCCCAAAACTACACGGCAGGACCTGGTCAATGACCTGACGAGAGCTGGGACCACAGTCTCAAAGAAAACCATTAGTAACACACTACGCCGTCATGGATTAACTATCCTGCAGCGCACGCAAGGTCCCCCTGCTCAAGCCAGCGCATGTCCAGGCCCGTCTGAAGTTTGCCAATGACCATCTGAATGATCCAGAGGAGGAATGGGGGACGGTCATGTGGTCTGATGAGACAAAAATAGAGCTTTTTGGTCTAAACTCCACTCGCTGTGTTTGGAGGAAGAAGAAGGAGGATGAGAAGGAAGAAGAAGGATGAGTACAACCCCAAGAACACCATCCCAACTGTGAAGCATTAGTTGGGAATGCTTTTCTGCAAAGGGAACAGGACGTCTGCACCGTATTGAGGGGAGGATGGATCGGCAGTGTATCAAATACTTGTTCTCCCCACATATATATATATATATATATATATATATATATATATATATATATATATATATATATATATATATATATACAGTGCCTTGCGAAAGTATTCGGCCCCCTTGAACTTTGCGTCCTTTTGCCACATTTCAGGCTTCAAACATAAAGATATAAAACTGTATTTTTTTGTGAAGAATCAACAACAAGTGGGACACATGAAAAAATATATACTAATGTATTTGATGAATATTTTTATTTGGATTTACTGCCCATACATTGAATAACAAATTCACAACATGGAAGAACAGATAGTCGCCCCAATGAATCTATAGGAAGTTTGTTCTGAAGTGTCTGTCCTATATCTGAGAGATATAAGGAAGCTAAGGAAACATTTAGATTTTTATGTACCCCAAATTTTTGCCAATAAAGAGTGCATTTGGAAAGTATTCAGACCCCTTGACCTTTTACACATTTTGTTACATTACAGCCTTATTCTAAAATGTATGAAATGTTTTTTTTACTCATGAATCTACACACAATACCCCACAGTGACAAAGTAAAAACAGGTTTATTGAGATTTATGCAATTTCTTTTTTTATACAAACTAAAATATCACATTTACGTAAGTATTTCTGACCCTTTACTCAGTACTTTGTTGAAGCACCTGAGGCAGCAAATACAGCCTTGAATCTTCTTGGGTATGACGCTACAAGCTTGGCACACTTGTATTTGGGGAGGTTCTCCCATTCTTCCGTACAGATCCTCTCAAGCTCTATCATGTTGGATAGGGAGCGTCACTGCACAGCTATTTTCAGGTTTCTCCAGAGATGTTAGATCTGTCTCAAGTCTGGGCTCTGACTCTTAAGGACATTCAGAGACTTGCCCTGACGCCACTCCTGCATTGTATTGGCTGTGTGCTTATGGTCGTTGTCCTGTTGGAAGAGGAATCTTCGCCCCAGCCTGAGGTCCTGAGTATTTTGGAGCATGTTTTCATCAAGGATCTCTCTATACTTTGCTCTGTTCATCTTTCCCTCAAACCTGACTAGTCTCCCAATCCCTGCCGCTGAAAAACGTCCCCAAAGCATGATGCAGCCACCAGCATGCTTCACCGAAGGGATGGTGTCAGGTTTCTTCCAGACGTGACACTTGGCATTCAGTCCAAAGAGTTAAATCTTGGTTTCATCGGACCAGAGAATCCTGTCTCTCATGTCCTGAGAGTCCTTTGGGTGCCTTTTGGCAAACTCAAGCGGGCTGTCATGTGTCTTTCACCGAGGAGTGGCTTCCGTCTGGCCACTCTACCATAAAGGCCTAATTGATGGAGTGCTGCAGAGATCGTTGTCCTCCTGGAAGGTCCTCCCATCTCCACAGAGAAACACTGGAGCTCTGTCAGAGTGACCATCGGTTTCTTGTTCACCTCCCTGACCAAGGCCCTTCACCCCGATGCTCACTTTGGCCAGGCGGCTATCTTTAGGAAGAGTCTTGGTGGTTCCAAACTTCTTCCATTTAAGAATTATGGAGGCTACTGTGTTCTTGAGGGACCTTCAATGCTGCAGATATTTTTTGTTACCCTTTCCCAAGCATTTCTAAAAACCTTTTTTCGCTTTACATTTACATTTAAGTCATTTAGCAGACGCTCTTATCCAGAGCGTCATTGTGTGTAGTTTGTTGAGGATTTTAAAAATTATTATTCCATTTTAGAATAAAGCTGTAATGTAGAAAAATGTGGAAAAAGTCAAGGGGTCTGAATACTTTCCCAATGCAGTGTAGACAGGTGTGTGCCTTTCCAAATCATCTCCAATCAATTTAATTTACCACAGGTGGACTCCAATTAAGTTGTAGAACCATCTCAAGGATGATCAACGGAAACAGGATGCACCTTAGCTCAATTTTGAGTCTCATAGCAAAGGTTCTGAATACTTATGCATAGAAGGTATTTCTGTTTTTAACTTTTAATACATTTGCAAACATTTCCAAAAACCTGTTTTTGCTTTGTCATTATGGGGTATTGTATTGGGAAAATAATAATGTAATCAATTTTAGAATAAGTGTTTAACGTAACAAATTGTGGGAAAAGTAGTCAAGGGGTCTGAATACTTTCTGAAAGCACTGTATATACTGTACCTCCGTTCATTTTGTCAACTGATACAGGGGCACCATCAGACGAGTCTTGTGAGGCGTGTGGGCGTCCTAGAGCAAGACAAGCGACGTGTTCCCCAGAGGGGTCAGATTAGTGTGGTTTAGCCCACACTGTTCAGACGCTAGAGACAGGTCGGCTCTAACCAATTCAGATGAGTCCTAAGACTCTTGAGGGGATCGTAGAGCAAAATGGAGAATACCATTGTGGTCGGGAGAGTCTCATCTTTCCATAATAGTGTGTATGCCAAACCGTTCGGACGCTACAGATGATTTTGTGAGAAGACCGATTTTTGGGATGTCTCATGGTCTGACAAGCACCGCTTTAGCTCTGTCACCTTTCACTGTAGATTTGGATGTGTGACATAGGCGGATGCGGTGGATTGAGACACATCCAATGCAAAAACAGGTATCTCTAACTTAAACAGACAGATTTCTATTAGGAATTGTTTCATTATGCTAATTAGATTTATTTGGGGGTGCGGAGATCGACCATAGTTTGTTTAATAGTGCTGCATTAGCGGACTTATATGTAATCTGTAGTGCAAAAAAAACATTATGCTGCTAAAAAAATCCTAATGCAAATAAAAATGCAGCACCCCCACCCCAAAAATGCTTCCTGCCGCTATGGCCCTGTAGACTGACTTCTGTGTTGTAGGAACTCATGCGTTTTTCTAGGATTTTTACGGAAACCCGAAGGAGTCACACCTAACCGCCCAGTGGCTTTCCATAGCCCCCGTACACATATCTCCGCGGGCTCCTTGTCCATTCTACAGACACAGCTCATCAGAGATACAGATTGTTTTTGCGCCAACCTGGCACTCAATCATTTTTCACTTTTTGCTTTTTTTTATAGGGACATAAAACTAAAACTGAGGGCAGTACATTTTGAACTGAGGAGGGCTAAGCCCCCTTTAGCCCCCCCGTACTGCTGGGAAGCCCCAAAATCTGCTTTTTAAAAATCTTTATTTTACTCCCATTGAGATAAAAATGTATTTTGCAAGAGAGATCTAGTCCAAGATATAGCAGCAGGAGGAAACTAAAAGTAACCAACTTTCAGGAATTCTGATGTGATAATTCATCATGCTGTCTGTATGTGTCCTGTGTTACACAAGTTCAGTGACACCTTTTCTTCCAGCCTGGTATCATAGTAACA
This sequence comes from Oncorhynchus gorbuscha, assembly GCF_021184085.1. Classification (NCBI taxonomy): domain Eukaryota; kingdom Metazoa; phylum Chordata; class Actinopteri; order Salmoniformes; family Salmonidae; genus Oncorhynchus; species Oncorhynchus gorbuscha. The sequence goes on from NC_060188.1 coordinate 1,560,877, forward strand.
GTAAGTTCGGGACACCCAAATTAGTACATGTTACGTTTGGTATGGTTACATAAAACAGATGGGTACTTAAGGCAAAAATGAAGGGGCTCCTGTGTGGCATAGCAGTCTAAGGCACTGCTCTCAGTGCTAGAGGTGTCACTACAGTCCCTGGTTCAAATTAAGGCTGTATCACATCCGGCCGTGGTTGGGAGTTCTATAGGGCGGTGCTCAATTGGCCCAGCGTCATCCAGGTTTGGCCGGGGTAGGCCGTCATTGTAAATAAATAACTGACTTGCCTAGTTAAATAAAAAGTAGTGCAGCAGACACCACTCTAAAACCTCTGGATGCAGTCTACCATAGAGCACTTCACTTTATCACAGGTGACAGGTTTAATACTTGTCACTGCATCCTGTATCAGAAGGTCGGCTGGTCCTCACTAAAGTCCCCTAGATCTCTTCATTACTCCCTTCTTGTTTACAAATCTCTGCTGAAAAGGCTTTGAACCTACCTCACTTCCCGGGTAAGATGTTTAAATATGAGACACCAAACCCGTTTCACAGGGATGGTTAACTCTCCAAGTTCTACTAGTTCATACCAATCTAGGTAGATCCTCTATCAGTTTTGATGCCCCCCTTTCTTGGAATAGCCTGCAGAACTCATTGCACCTTGATTCCCTGGTGTTGTCAGGGCAGTTTAACAGTCTATTATTAGGTGTGTTGAATATACAGTAAGTTGCAGTTATTTTGATTTAAATTAAGAGATTTTTTGTGGTTGTAATGTTGAAAGTTGAAACTTGTAGTGTTTTATTTAGGTTGTTTTATCTTTGTTAGAGTGATCCTTTTGTACTGTGGCATTGTTCTGTTGTATTGCTGTGTTCAGGGCACCTTTTGAAATGAGCCACACCACAATACCTACTAGATGTCCTCATGGTACTGTAGAGCTAACTACTACTGATAGTAATGTGTGATAACTGAACTAGTCATGATAAACAGATCATTTAACCAATGTTGGGGATCTTCATCTATTTTACAGCCCTATATTCTGGGAGGAAGATAACAGGCTAAGTTGCAAACACATCTATCTACTCTGACATTAACACATCTAAAGCAGTGGAGGCTGCTGAGGGGAGGACGGCTTATAATAATGTCTGGAATGGAGTGTAATGGATGGACTGGAGTGTAATGGATGGAATGGAGTGTAATGTCTGGAATGGAGTGTAATGGATGGAATGGAGTGTAATGGATGGAATGGAGTGTAATGGATGGAATGGAGTGTAATGTCTGGAATGGAGTGTAATGTCTGGAATGGAGTGTAATGGATGGAATGGAGTGTAATGTCTGGAATGGAGTGTAATGGATGGAATGGAGTGTAATGTCTGGAATGGAGTATAATGGATGGAATGGAGTGTAATGTCTGGAATGGAGTGTAATGGATGGAATGGAGTGTAATGTCTGGAATGGAGTATAATGTCTGGAATGGAGTATAATGGATGGAATGGAGTGTAATGTCTGGAATGGAGTGTAATGGATGGAATGGAGTGTAATGGATGGAATGGAGTATAATGGATGGAATGGAGTGTAATGGATGGAATGGAGTGTAATGGATGGAATGGAGTGTAATGGATGGAATGGAGTGTAATGGATGGAATGGAGTGTAATGGATGGAATGGAGTATAATGGATGGAATGGAGTGTAATGGATGGAATGGAGTGTAATGGATGGAATGGAGTATAATGGATGGAATGGAGTGTAATGGATGGAATGGAGTGTAATGGATGGAATGGAGTGTAATGGATGGAATGGAGTGTAATGGATGGAATGGAGTGTAATGGATGGAATGGAGTATAATGGATGGAATGGAGTGTAATGGATGGAATGGAGTATAATGGATGGAATGGAGTGTAATGGATGGAATGGAGTGTAATGGATGGAATGGAGTGTAATGGATGGAATGGAGTGTAATGGATGGAATGGAGTAAAAGGAATGGTATCAAATGTGTTTGGCATTGTACAGTATAACAATAATCAAGCATGTTATAGTACTGCATTTGTTTCAATTAATTGCATCTCTATGTCCTGGTTTTCCCTAGAATAAATGGATGGAAAAGCTTGTTTTTGAAAATCCACAATGGCTATTTTCCTACTTCCTGTTTGGTCTTAGAAAGAGATTACAGTACATTACAGGATATTGGTAAATTCATATGATGAGTCAATAAAGATGAATTCCCTCATATGGACCTTTAGGTGGGAGTACATTTACATTACAAACACAAACACAGCCTTTTATCACTCATCTCTGTGCTTTTTATTATTTTACCACTGTTTTACTGCTAGTGTTTAACTGTAGGACGTGAGGCTTGTTGCTCTGAGGTTTCGTTTCTCCAGCAGACTGCAGAGAACATGAGGGTGTTGCCGGTTGTTATCACTGTGCTGTAGAGTGCCGACTACAAAGCCTTAGCCTAAACCTTCCCCTTTATGGTTGAGGCATCTCAGACAATCCAGATATAACACAAAACATTTATCTGACTAGACTAACTATGTTTGAAATACATTAACTGGTGGCCTAATGGACACAATAACATAACATTTAAGACGAGTCTAACTGGTTCAATCTTCTCTTGTTTGAGTCAATATAATATATCTGAAATGTCCTCTTATAACCAAAAACAACTCTACTTGATGTTAATATTGTCTATTTATTTGTTCCACAGTGCTCAATAACTATTAGGTAAACATGAATACAGTCATCGTCCAATATGCTGAAAATGTGTAATACAAAACTGCCCTTGAGTTTCTGTCTGACACATCTTGGTAATTTTCCTCTCAACAGGTTGAGTCATGCATGTGTGTACTTCTCTGGGAAAGGTAGTCAGATGACAAAACACCTGGTGCTCCGCTGATGCCCTGAGTTCCTCCCGACTGATGCATTATGTTGTAACTATTACTAATGTGTTACTGACTAAACAGCATTCTCTCTCTTCCAAAAGGTGAAGGGTATAATATTATTCCCTGATGTGCATGGTGTCATCACTGATACAAAGACATCATGGGATTTAGTTATTGTTTTATTATTTTGCTTTGAACAACATTTGAAATATTAACATGCATTTATCCTGTTCAAAATCTGGAAACGTACAAACTGGACCAGTGACAGAAGAGGTGTTCTTGATTGTGTTAGGTTGGCCTTTCCAAACCGGTTTAAGGTTAACTAACATCAGATCAAAACGTTCCACATTTCCTGTTTTGTTGTGGAAACAGTAGGAGTACTCTACAATTATTATTTTTTGCTGTTAGGGATCAACTCACACTGACATTTTATCTTGGCCCTCCATTCTTCACTTGTAAAGATGACCACTTAAACTTACAATAAATAAATGAGTGAGTAGTGAGTCCTCTCTGTTACAGCATGGCTGTAATGCATCACCCAAGTAGTTGTTACTGGTGGTGGGAGTTTGAGTTCGCCCCAAAACCGGTTTTATTTCACTTTGAGATCAAATGTATTTTGCCAGAGAGATCTGGTCCAAGTTATAGCAGAAAACTGGAAAGAAACTAAAACATCCAACCAACTTTTAACAATTCTCATTTATTGATGGATTCAAAATATTTACAAGATAAGTTTGTGTCATAAAGAAACACAATGTTACATATTCATGGTGCTGTCTGTTGTTGTAGTCCACTCTTTCAGCTGGGGTTTCACTGAATACATTCAAACAAGGTTAGATATTCATGGTGCTGTCTGTTGTTGTAGTCCACTCTTTTAGCTGGGGTTTCACTGAATACATTCAAACAAGGTTAGATATTCATGGTGCTGTCTGTTGTTGTAGTCCACTCTTTTAGCTGGGGTTTCACTGAATACATTCAAACAAGGTTAGATATTCATGGTGCTGTCTGTTGTTGTAGTCCACTCTTTTAGCTGGGGTTTCACTGAATACATTCAAACCAGGTTAGATATTCATTGTGCTGTCTGTTGTTGTAGTCCACTCTTTCAGCTGGGGTTTCACTGAATACATTCAAACAAGGTTAGATATTCATGGTGCTGTCTGTTGTTGTAGTCCACTCTTTCAGCTGGGGTTTCACTGAATACATTCAAACAAGGTTAGATATTCATGGTGCTGTCTGTTGTTGTAGTCCACTCTTTCAGCTGGGGTTTCACTGAATACATTCAAACAAGGTTAGATATTCATGGTGCTGTCTGTTGTTGTAGTCCACTCTTTCAGCTGGGGTTTCACTGAATACATTCAAACAAGGTTAGATATTCATGGTGCTGTCTGTTGTTGTAGTCCACTCTTTTAGCTGGGGTTTCACTGAATACATTCAAACAAGGTTAGATATTCATGGTGCTGTCTGTTGTTGTAGTCCACTCTTTCAGCTGGGGTTTCACTGAATACATTCAAACAAGGTTAGATATTCATGGTGCTGTCTGTTGTTGTAGTCCACTCTTTCAGCTGGGGTTTCACTGAATACATTCAAACAAGGTTAGATATTCATGGTGCTGTCTGTTGTTGTAGTCCACTCTTTTAGCTGGGGTTTCACTGAATACATTCAAACAAGGTTAGATATTCATGGTGCTGTCTGTTGTTGTAGTCCACTCTTTCAGATGGGGTTTCACTGAATACATTCAAACAAGGTTAGATATTCATGGTGCTGTCTGTTGTTGTAGTCCACTCTTTTAGCTGGGGTTTCACTGAATACATTCAAACAAGGTTAGATATTCATGGTGCTGTCTGTTGTTGTAGTCCACTCTTTTAGCTGGGGTTTCACTGAATACATTCAAACAAGTTCAGTGTCACATCCTTTCTGCAGTTTCCTGTCACATCAGAAATGTGTTCATTTTCATTTCATTCATTTTCCACTGTGACACAAAGCACATGGCAGACTATTTAACAAGGGACAAAGTTGATAGCTTATTACAATTAAACATCCCCCAAAATAAAAAAAATTAAAATTAAACAACCAAACACAAAGACCAAACCAAAAAGTAAAACAACTGTATTCTCAAGGTGGCTTCTTTTTATGTCTGTTATTTATTAGTGGTAATAATTGTATTGTTTATCCGAGCTGTAATTCACAACTCTCAGTGACAGAAACCATTTACTTGTGCATTATGACTATGGCACAGTTGCCTTAATCACAGTTGAGTGATTAAAGAACACCATTGTTCTTGTAGTTTCAGAGGAAACTTCCAAGTCAAACACAGCAAAAACACCATGTATAAATCCTGTGTGAAACAAAACCTAAATGTTCAAAAGCATTTTCTGTCATTTTTCTAAGACATTTTCTCTTGTGTAGTGTACAAAACTCATATTGCTGCAGACATCCTGATCACATAATAGAAGTTTACACAGTCACAGTTTGCAGTTGGTTTGAAAATGACGGCCAAATGCACACTGTTCAGAGGTGCTAAGTAGACTTATGCCATAAGACTCTGTCCCAAAGCTATTTCTGCCATTTTTCTAAGACCTCTCAGGTTTTCCCTTGTGTAGTAGATTCCCAAAATCATTTTTCTCCTGACATCCTTATCTTTTAAAATTAGTTTACTCAGGCACTCCGTTTCGGCACATTTTCCGTAGGGAAAGTCATTTCTGTCCGTCTCAGGGTTTGAGAGAGAGAAAAGATCCCCACAGTTCTTGCACGGCCTTCGGGCTTCATAACAATTGTTCTTGTGATTCCTGTAGAATGCTCTACATTTTACGGTGCCAGGGAAGCTGATACCGTTTCCCTGTTCATGTCTGAATGACAACACTGCATAAGACACATAGTTATGCCACACGTTTAGACATGACTGATTGATCATAATTCTCCTTGCTCTCTCCCCTCTGCAGGACAGGGATGCTCCATAGTACTTCACTGGTCTGAGGGCTCCAGGGGTTTCGTTGTAGCACACAGCTATGACAGTAGCCTCCAGAGTGTAGTAGTTGGTGTAGTTACTCTCGCCTTTTATTTTGGGGGGCAATTTCAATGCTTCCATGAAACTTAGAAGATTTTCTTGTATTTTATCTTCGTTCTCATGACCACAAATCCTGACAGCCTGAAGACAAACAAAGTGAAACATGCAATATTCTACAAATTATAAGCTACATGGACAATACATGTTTTATATAATGTGTTTTATTGTCATTGTTTATTGCTAAAAACAATTATGTGGAAATTGGTCAAGGACAAAAGCTTCAGGTTAAATACAGTTGAAGTCGGAGGTTTACACACACCTTAGCCAAATACATTTAAACTCAGTTCACAATTCCCAACATTTAATCCTAGTAAAAATTCTCTGTTTTAGGTCAGTTAGGATCAGACACCATTTTAAGAATGTGAAATGTCAGAGTAATAGTAAAGAGGATTATTTCTTTCAGCTTGATTTCTTTCATCACATTCCCAGTGGGTCAGAAGTTCACATACACTCAATTAGTATTTGGTAGCATTGCCTTTAAATTGTTTAACTTGGGTCAAACGTTTTGGGTAGCCTTCACAAGCTTTCCCACAATATGTTGGGTGAATTTTGGCCCATTCCTCCTGACAGAGCTGATGTAACTGAGTCAGGTTTGTAGGCCTCCTTGCTCGCACACCTTTTTTCAGTTCTGCCCACAAATTTTCTATGAGATTAAGGTCAGGGCTTTGTGACGGCTACTCCAATACCTTGACTTTGTTGTCTTTCAGCCATTTGACCACAACTTCGGAAGCAAGATTGTGGTCATTGTCCATTTGGAAGATCCATTTGCGACCAAGCTTTAACTTCCTGACCGATGTCTTGAGATGTTGCTTCAATATATCCACATAATTTTCTTTCCTCATGATGCCAATCCCAGTCCCTCCTGCAGCAAATCCCCCACACAACATGATGCTGCCACCCCTGTGCTTCACGGTTGGGATGGTGTTCTTCTTGCAAGCCTCCCCCTTTTTCCTTCAAACATAACGATGGTCATTATGGCCAAACAGTTCTATTTTTATTTCATCAGACCAGAGGACATTTCTCCAAAAAGTATGATCTTTGTCCCCATGTGCAGTTGCAAACCATAGTCAGGCTTTTTTTATGCCGGTTTTGGAGCAGTGGTGAGCGGCCTTTCAGGTTATGTCAATATTGGACTGGTTTTACTGTGGATATAGATACTTTTCTACCTGATTCCTCCAGAATCTTCACAAGGTCCTTTGCTGCTGTTCTGGGATTGATTTCCACTTTTCGCACCAAATAAATTTCATCTCTAGGAGTCAGAACGCATCTCCTTCCTGAGCAGTATGATGGCTGCGTGGTCCCATGGTGTTTATACTTGCATACTATTGTTTGTACAAATGAACGTGGTACCTTCAGGCATTTGGAAATTGCTCCCAAGGATGAACCAGACTTGTGGAGGTCTCAACATTTTTTTCGGAGGTCTTGGCTGATTTCTTTTGATTTTCCCATGATGTCAAGCAAAGAGGCACTGAGCTTGAAGGTAGGCCTTGAAATACATCCACAGGTACACTTCTAAAGCCATGACATAATTTTCTGGAATTTTCCAAGCTGTTTAAAGGCACAGTCAACTTAGTGCATGTAAACTTCTGTCCCACTGGATTTGTGATACAGTGAATTATAAGTTAAATAATCTGTCTGTAAACAATGTTTGGAACAATTACTTGTGTCATGCACACAGTAGATGTCCTAACCGACTTGCCAAAACTATAGTTTGTTAACAACAAATGTATGGAGTGGTTGAAAAACGAGTTTTAATGACTCCAACCTAAGTGTATGTAAACTTCCGACTTCAACTGTACATTCCATTTACACACTTACCAAAGTCAGAATAATGGAAAATGGAGTCTGACAGGGTGGAGACATGTAATTGTCGAATGTCTTAGGAAAACGTTTTTCTAAATAGTCCATCACCTCTTGAGACTCAAAGAAGTCAGTTGGAAGAAGACGGACATCATTAATGTGACCTAAGAAAAAGATGCTGTGAAGCAACTTTTAACAGACATTAATAATTAATAACATAATTAATGAACAATGTATAACATAACAAGATCAATTAATAATGTTTTTTCTGGAAACAATTCATTTGTAACCTGATGAAATGTATAGTAAACCAAAAATGTGCTAAATGTGTGAGAATGTATTTTAGGCGTTTGATTAGTGTATTTAATTAGGCGATGTGTACCTTTTCCACGTAATCTTCTATTCTGTCAACTCCCACCCACAGGGAGCTATTCCAAAACTTTATAACCTGTCCAATAAATGCTGTTCCTGATGACTTTAAGCTTTCTTCATTTTTTTTCTTCCGTTTCAGATATGTAGCTGTTAGGTCCCTAAAAGTGGTATTGTAAAGTTTAATAAAGATCACATACAGTAAGTAATGATTGTATTTTAAATGCTGTTCAAACCCAATTCAAGCAGCCCTACTCCGTTTGAGCTGTTATCCCATTTCCCCTCATAATGAGAAGGCAAGTTGTGTTTCTTTATTTCACACTGTCTTCTTTGTTCTCTTCAGCACACATATTGGCATAGTTTGTTATAGCTGTGCAATTTCACTAGTTAAGCAATTTAACAACTCTGATCAACTACGACACTAGGTAATTAACAATTTACCTTTATTACAATAAAGTTTGTTGTAAAATTTGTAAAACAGTTTAACACAAATGAAATACTAAATTCTACAGCATAAAATAACCTAAAAATGTGCTTTTTACTCTGAAATAAATCTGAATGTTAACTACTTCTGAACACCTTAAAGGGATTGTTCAGCGTAATTACATTTTTAGATAGTTTGTTTTCTTAGCTTGAATGCAATATGTGAATAAGAACTAACTGTAATCCACAATTTGGTTTCAATTAACTAGCCACTGCTAACAAATGACAGTTGGCACTACTTTCAAGTCAACCTCTCATGGTTATCGACTACCATGCTAGTCGATACCCATAGACTTCCAGTTGGCGAAACAACCTCTAACTTCCTTCATACTAGATGGACACAGAGACATAAACACTATATCTCCAAGTTCATCTGACTCTGGGGAAGTAGATAAAGGGCCTCATTGCCAAAATGCCTAGTATCCCATTAAATCATGCCATAATCATTGCAAAATAATGTAAAACCAAGTCATTGAGTGACAATCAATTTAAGAGATGATCTGGACATGACATTTAAAACATACTGAAAGGGGTAAAGGGAGGTCTTTTATTTTTTGGTCCTAAAATGCTTATTAGCATTAGTTGTAACTGGCTAGTTAATCAAATAAAAGTGTAGATTGCAGTCTGCCCTTGTCCATAGACTGCTTTCAAGATAAGGAAACACATTTGCTGAACTAACTATTTTAATAATATCTACAATTATCTCACAAATGCAAAAATCATAGCATATATGTATAGATGTATATATTAGTCTATATTTATCTTACACTATCATAAGTGATCACAATTGACACTAACCTTTTTGTAGGTGGTACCTGCCTCTGTAAATAGAAAAATGAATCTTTAACAACTTAATGTAATATTAACATGGTATTAATAGTAATATTAAGATGATTCATATTGTAATTTGAATGATTGATTTCTACTTACGGAGCTGCTCATGATTGCCGTGGGTACTGAAACCAAGCAAATTAATGACTGGGAGTTAAAATGTTTTAGGGCGGGGCACAGAAAAGAAGAGAAGGAAGAAGTAACATCCATACAGATTTTAACATGTTAACTCATGTTAACTCAGCTGCAGTAATGTTTTTCTGTTGAATATTAAATCAATAGGCAAAATGACATTTTGACGTGGATCCGGAAAGCTAGTAGCTATTTTGTGCATGTTACACCTTCATACCTTAGTGCAGTGCTCACTGACAAGTAGTATCTGGGTTATTGTTGTCTGGGTTATTACAGTAACCCAGACACGTCACAGGGCTATAAAGCTCAAACATGCCCTTACAACTATGGTAGTGAGAGGAAGTCGAGTCGTGCATGGGACAGGAGGGAAGTAGGTGAAACTGGGCCCACATTCTGCTAATATTCTCATCGATGAAGCATCTGATCTCAATACATTTTTCTGTTCCCAGAAATATATATATATATTTTTTAATTATAGGGGCGGTGTGAGGTCCAAAACCATACCAGGTGGTTTGGTGCCTGAGGGAAACACCATACCATAGAGTGTTACCAGTATGTTAAATGTGAGGGAAACAACCTGAGGGAAACACCATACCATAGAGTGTTACCAGTATGTTAAATGTGCAACCTGAGGGAAACACCATACCATAGAGTGTTACCAGTATGTTAAATGTGCAACCTGAGGGAAACACCATACCATAGAGTGTTACCAGTATGTTAAATGTGCAACCTGAGGGAAACACCATACCATAGAGTGTTACCAGTATGTTAAATGTGCAACCTGAGGGAAACACCATACCATAGAGTGTTACCAGTATGTTAAATGTGCAACCAGAAACACCATACCATAGAGGGTTAAAAACCAGAGGGAAAAAACTATAGACCATCTTTACTCCACACACAGAGACATCTACAAAGCTCTCACTGCCCTCCATTTGGCAAATCTGACCATAATTATATCCTCCTGATTCCTGCTTACAAGCAAAAACTAAAGCAGGAACCACCAGTGACTCGGTCAATAAAAAAGTGGTCAGCTACAGGACTGTTTAATTGCACAGACTGGAATATGTTCTGGGATTCTTCCGATGGCATTGAGGAGTACACCACATCAGTCATTGGCTTCATCAATAACTGCATCGATGACATCGTCCCCATAGTGACTGTACGTACATGTAATGGATGTGAAACGGCTAGCATAGTTAGCGGTGGTGCGCGCTAAATAGTGTTTCAATCGGTGACGTCACTTGCTCTGAGACCTTGAAGTAGTAGTTCCCCTTGCTCTGCAAGGGCCTCGGCTTTTGTGGAGTGATGGGTAACGATGCTTTGTGGGTGTCAGTTGTTGATGTGTGCAGAGGGTCCCTGGTTCACGCTCAGGGACCCTGGGCGAGGGGACGGTCTAAAGTTGTACTGTTACAAACATACCCCAACCAGAAGCCATGGTTTACAGGTAACATCCACACTGAGCTAAAGTCTAAAGCTGACGCTTTCAAGGAGCAGGACTCTGGAAGCTTTTAAGAAATCGTGCTATGCCCTCCGACGAACCATCAAACAGGCAAAGCGTCAATACAGGACTGAGATTGAATCGTACTACACCGGCTCCAACGCTCTTCGGATGTGGCAGGGCTTGCAAACTATTACAGACTACAAAGGGAAGCACAGTCGCAAGCTGCCCAGTGACACGATCCTACCAGATGAGCTAAATGTTTGCATAGAGGCAAGAAACACTGAAACATGCATAAGAGCATCAGCAGTTCCGGACGACTGTGTGATCAAGCTCTCTGTAGCCGATCTAAGTAAGACCTTTAAACAGGTCAACATTCACAAGGCCGCTGGGCCAGATGGATTACCAGAACGTGTACTCCGAGCATGCGCTGACCAACTGGCAAGTGTCTTCACTGACATTTTCAACCTTTCCCTGATTGAGTCTGTCATACCAACATGTTTCAAGCAGACCACCATAGTCCCCGTGCCCAAGAACACTAAGGTAACCTGCCTAAATGACTACAGTGCTTTGAAAGGCTGGTCATGGCTGGTCATCAACACCATTATCCCAGAAACCCTGGACACCCTCCATTTTGCATACCGCCCCAGCAGGTCCACAGATGATGCAATTATCTATTGCACTCCACACTGCCCTTTCCCACCTGGACAAAAGGAACACCTATGTGAGAACGCTATTCATTAACTACAACTCAGCGTTCAACACCATAGTGCCCTCAAAGCTCATCACTAAGCTAAGGACCCTGGGACTAAACACCTCCCTCTGCAACTGGATCCTGGACTTCCTGACTGGCCGCCCCCAGATGATAAGGGTAGGTAACAACACATCCACCACTCTGATCCTCAACACTGGGGCCTCTCAGGGGTGCGTGCTCAGTCCGCCAAGTCTAGGTCCAAAAAGCTTCCAGAATTAGACTGCCAGTCTCATCTCACCTACTGGTACAGGGCTCATATTGAATTAGGAGAGATACCAAGTGGGGAAGATACTGCCATCTGCTGGTGTAAAATTAAAACACAGAGCAGTACAGAGCTGATGGAACTGGGTTTATTCTTAAATAAGAACTGAACAAAAGAAAACAGAGCAAATGTAACAAAGCGGAGAGGAGCCTACCTGGATTTGTCCAATGAACTCGTTTGTGTTTTCCTTTTGGAGAAATGTTTTGCAACAGACGAAACGTTTTGCAACAGAATCGGCATAATGATTACATCCCTAATGTCCCTGGTGCAAGGTTTACTCGATGGCTGCTGGTTAATGTTGCCCCTGATATTGTTTTCATAAACTGCTTGTAATTCATATTTTTATTCACACATGTGGTTAGTCGCTTTGACTTTGCAACTTGGCCAGATAGTGTCGACCCTTCCTTCTGTCGAAAATAGCAATATTATTAGTTTACAAACACTCAAGTACTTTAATAAAAATGTAATAATAATTGCAGTGGATTCTGTAAGTCTATATGCCATCCTAAGTTTATTGGCTAGCTAGACACACATGCTGTGATGGAATAGGTTAGGTAATTTAGTTATAAGTTGCATGGCACTACACTACCACTTCCACAATCAATCGCCAGGTGGCAGCACCAACTGGTCAGGTGCTGTGCTCTGCCAGGAATCCTTGATTATGCACATGTGCAGGTGATCAATCAGTGTGCCAGTTCTCAGAGCTGTGAGGCTGCTGGAGTTTGAGGTACATGTGGGCCTTTGGTTTTGGATTGAATGTTTTGGTTTTGGGCCTTTTGTAGTACATTTTTTGTGTGGTGCCCAAAATTATTGGAGCCTTTGATAAAGATGAGCAAAAAATACTGTATAAAAACAAATACAAATACTGAGCTATATTGTATGCTCAACATTTTAAAAAACAAAAACATTTTATATTAACAAATTTGCTCAGAGAAAGAGATTTTGTTAAACAAGTAAGAAAACAAATCTCAAAATGATAGCAATGATTGGATCCCCTGTTTTCAATACTCCAGCACCCTCCCCATGCTAGGATAACAACGTTGAGCCTTTTTCTAGAATGTTTTATGAGATTGAGGAACAAATCGGGAGGGATCTTAGACCATTCCTCCATTCAGAATCGTTAACAGATCCTTGATATCATTTGTCTGTACTTTGTCTGCACTCTTCAATTCAGACCACAGGTTTTCAATGAGGTTCAAGTCCGGAGACTGAGATGTCTATTGCAAAATGTAGATTTTATGGTCAGTTAACTATTTCCTTTGTGGATTTTGATGTGTGCTTGGGGTTATTGTCTTGCTGGAAGATCCACTTGCGGCCAAGTTTCAGCCTACTGGCAGAGTATACAACAGGTGTAGTAGACCTTACAGTGAAATGTGAAATGTTTAATTACAAGCACCAACCAACAGTACTTTTTTAAATAAATAAAAAAGGTATTAGGTTAACAATAGACAAGTAAAGAAATAAAAAAAACAGTAAAATGACAGTGAAAATAACAGTAGCGAGGCTATATACTGGTGGTACCGGTACAGACTCAATGTGTGGGGGCGCCGGTTAGTCGGGCTAATTGAGGTAATATGTACATATACAGTGCCTTGCGAAAGTATTCGGCCCCCTTGAACTTTGCGACCTTTTGCCACATTTCAGGCTTCAAACATAAAGATATAAAACTGTATTTTTTTGTGAAGAATCAACAACAAGTGGGATGGCGGGACACAATGCAAATAGTCTAGGTAGCCATTTGATTACCTGTTCAGGAGGCTTATGGCTTGGGGGTAAAAGCTGTTGAGAAGCCTTTTGGACCTAGACTTGGCACTCTGGTACCGCCTGCAGTAGCAGAGAGAACAGTCTATGACTGGGGTGGCTGGGGTCTTTGACAATTTTTAGAGCCCTCCTCTGACACCAACTGGTATAGAGGTCCAGGATGACAGGAAGCTTTGCCCCAGTGATGTACTGGACCGTACACACTACCCTCTGTAGTGCCTTGCGGTTGGAGGCCGAGCAGTTGCCGTACCAGGCAGTGATGCAACCAGTCAGGATGCTCTCGATGTTGCAGCTGTAGAACCTTTTGAGGGTCTGAGGTCCCATGCCAAATCTTTTCAGTTTCCTGAGGGGGAATAGGTGTTGTCGTGCCCTCTTCACGACTGTCTTGGTGTGTTTAGACCATTCTAGTTTATTGGTGATTTGGACACCAAGGAACTTGAAGCTTTCAACCTTCTCCACCACAGCGCCATCGATGAGAACTGAACACAAGATGCAGCTCTACCGCCCTCTAGTGTTCAATATTCTTCATCTGAAGGAATGGTGGAGGGAACGGAACCATAAATAATGTACTACACGTGCAGTATGTGACTGATGCTCCACTCCACGCTCCAAGTGATGCGAATGGGCACCTACTGATTCGTCTTTTTCTACCGAATATACATTTTAGTCAGTTGGTTGCACAAATTCCATTATACTTTTCAGCGGACTAAACATTCCAGAACAGGTAAATGCCCGTTTTTGCTAACATGACATTTCAACCAGCCTGAGCTACAGAGAATCAATAAAGTTATCGATTAAGATGAAGCAAAACGGAAGGGAAATTATTTGTATTGGAAAATGTTTTCAGGAACTGAATGTCCGCTTGAGGTCTCACTTTTGAGAGAGAGCGAGAGAGCGAGAAAGAGAGAGAGAAAGGGAGATAGAGAACACTGGTGTATAGAGAGCAGGAACTGGGAGTAAGAGTAGGGTGGAATTCACATGGAATATTCAGCTGTACATTTCGTTGGATATATATGTTTTCATAATAATTATTGCGACGTGGACACTGTTTCTTTTGTCTTAGATGTGATCGTGTTTCCATCACATCACTGCCCCCGGTGTCCAGTGAGTGACAACTACAGTGGCTCTTATTTAACTCCGCTAGAACAGCCGTCAGTCAGCCTTCACTTTCGAGGTTTTGGAGTCGATCAATTAATTTAATTGGAAAATACATTCTCAACATGGCTACAGATCAAGAAAATAATAAACAGCTTATGATAAAGCTGTTGGAGAGACCGGGGAACGGGAACTGTGTGGATTGCGGAGCTGCAGGTACAGTCTAGGCTGCTATGGTCGCATCAATGTCTCAAGTATGTCAGGTCAGGTGGCGCGCGCGATCCTCCAGACAGGTAGGCTATGAACAAGGTCGTTGCGTTTCATCACGCAAGCAGCGCTACACTATCGCATTAGACAATGGATAGTTAATCACAGGCCATATACCATCAAGTTGCGGGTAGGTCAATATAGGAATAATCTGTCTTGATTGTGTACATGTGTTTTGATTTGGGTGATTGGAGACTAGCGATCATGTTCACTGCACAGCCTGGTCTCAGAGGATTTCGTATTATTCTGTATGTAAATCCGAGACGCTGTCATGCAAGTACAGGAGGCTACTGTAGTGCTCAGTTCTTTTCAGTTATCAGAGTTATCAGTGTCTGTTTACACTCTAGTGAAGTCAAACTGGGGTCATTGCATAACAATAGAGTGAAATCTGGTGAAGATTTAAATGTTTGTATCAGAGAGAGAGAGAGAGAGAGATTGAGATCGAGAGAGAGCAAGAGACTGGAACCTTGAGTGAGTGAGTGACAGGCAGACAGACAGACAGGCTGACTGACAGAATAACATCATATTTTGGGATTTAGGCCTAATTCCCTGAGTGTGTTCCCCAGGCTCTCTCTCTCTCTCCCTGGCACACTGCCCATCTGACCAATGCCAGTCTATAGCTTTATCTACCTCAACAGAGTGAGACCTGCATCTAATCATAATGTAGGTTGTAATACAGTCTCCATAAGCTTATTGAGTCCTCTGACCAGGAAGTACGTTACAGATTATTTATGATTTCTTAATGCTATGACTCATTCAAGTGGACGTGCCCTGCCATTAACCTTGATCCATGCAAATGCTATACAAGTCAAGGCTCGAAGTCAAATAGTGATGTTTATTTTCAGCGTAGTAATTCATATGTCCAATGAATAGCAACTGCCTGGATTTAGAGAAGACTTAAGAGGATCCAGTCAACATAAAATCTACTGTTTTCCATCATGAAATCATTTCACTCTCCTTATGGATCATTTAGATTCCTCAGGAAGTCTGGCTGCCTCCTTCTTCCGTAAGTGTTTCTTGGGAGAATGTAAGAGGACCTGCAATGTGTTTTGTTTGAGATGACTGCCTCACTTCTAGTCCCACAAGCATTTCGCTACACCAGCAATAACATCTGCTCACCATGTATATGTGATCAATACAATTTGATTTGATTTGATGAGCAAATTTGGAATATAGCTTCCCATTCTTCCAAGATGTCAGTGATCTGAGAGGACGAGGCACAGTATGTCATACTTAACTGTAAAGGGCTTTTTAAAATCTTTTTCATGGGCCTCATCAGGTAGTAGAACACTGTAATCTTTTAAATCCTGCAAATGCCACCTGCTATTTCATAAGGCCAATGCCAAGAGACACTAATATTTCATCAGGAGTGCTGTGCTATCAATGATGCGGATCAGAGAGCCAGTTTAGCCTGTGGAGCCAGTCTGCTCTGCATGGAGACATAGATACTCCAGGGTTGTGTTCATTAGGAACCAAATGGAAGAAAAACAGACTGAAACAGGGACAGATTGCCTGGAATTGTCCAATAAGAAGCTCAATTTATTTTTGCTCCGTTGCATAATGTAAAACATTTTTTTTGTTACATGCCCTAATGAGCATAACCCAATCCTGAGTGCTGAGCACACCCACACGTTCCCATGGTGACTCACCTATGAGCCCATCTCTGGTGCCGAGGTCACAGAGTTCAGTTATGTCTTGTCCTGCTTGGCTTTTGAAAGAAATAGGGTATCTACAAGGTAGAATTGATTCCGATGTTTCTCTGCTAGTAGCAGTATCTGGTCAGTACAGGGACTGTTCTGGCCTCTTGGGTTGTATTTCTCTGCTAGTAGCAGTATCTGGTCAGTACAGGGACTGTTCTGGCCTCTTGGGTTGTATCTCTCTGCTAGTAGCAGTATCTGGTCAGTACAGGGACTGTTCTGGCCTCTTGGGTTGTATCTCTCTGCTAGTAGCAGTATCTGGTCAGTACAGGGACTGTTCTGGCCTCTTGGGTTGTATCTCTCTGCTAGTAGCAGTATCTGGTCAGTACAGGGACTGTTCTGGCCTCTTGGGTTGTATCTCTCTGCTAGTAGCAGTATCTGGTCAGTACAGGGACTGTTCTGGCCTCTTGGGTTGTATTTCTCTGCTAGTAGCAGTATCTGGTCAGTACAGGGACTGTTCTGGCCTCTTGGGTAGTATATGGTCAGTACAGGGACTGTTCTGGCCTCTTGCTCTCTGCTAGTAGCAGTATCTGGTCAGTACAGGGACTGTTCTGGCCTCTTGGGTTGTATCTCTCTGCTAGTAGCAGTATCTGGTCAGTACAGGGACTGTTCTGGCCTCTTGGGTTGTATCTCTCTGCTAGTAGCAGTATCTGGTCAGTACAGGGACTGTTCTGGCCTCTTGGGTTGTATCTTCTCTGCTAGTAGCAGTATCTGGTCAGTACAGGGACTGTTCTGGCCTCTTGGGTTGTATTTCTCTGCTAGTAGCAGTATCTGGTCAGTACAGGGACTGTTCTGGCCTCTTGGGTTGTATTTCTCTGCTAGTAGCAGTATCTGGTCAGTACAGGGACTGTTCTGGCCTCTTGGGTTGTATCTCTCTGCTAGTAGCAGTATCTGGTCAGTACAGGGACTGTTCTGGCCTCTTGGGTGTATCTCTCTCTGCTAGTAGCAGTATCTGGTCAGTACAGGGACTGTTCTGGCCTCTGGGTTGTATTTCTCTGCTAGTAGCAGTATCTGGTCAGTACAGGGACTGTTCTGGCCTCTTGGTTGTATTTCTCTGCTAGTAGTATCTGGTCAGTACAGGGACTGTTCTGCTAGTAGCAGTATCTGGTCAGTACAGGGACTGTTCTGGCCTCTTGGGTTGTATCTCTCTGCTAGTAGCAGTATCTGGTCAGTACAGGGACTGTTCTGGCCTCTTGGGTTGTATCTCTCTGCTAGTAGCAGTATCTGGTCAGTACAGGGACTGTTCTGGCCTCTTGGGTTGTATCTCTCTGCTAGTAGCAGTATCTGGTCAGTACAGGGACTGTTCTGGCCTCTTGTAGGTTGTATCTCTCTGCTAGTAGCAGTATCTGGTCAGTACAGGGACTGTTCTGGCCTCTTGGGTTGTATCTCTCTGCTAGTAGCAGTATCTGGTCAGTACAGGGACTGTTCTGGCCTCTTGGGTTGTATCTCTCTGCTAGTAGCAGTATCTGGTCAGTACAGGGACTGTTCTGGCCTCTTGGGTTGTATCTCTCTGCTAGTAGCAGTATCTGGTCAGTACAGGGACTGTTCTGGCCTCTTGGTAGCAGTTGTATCTCTCTGCTAGTAGCAGTATCTGGTCAGTACAGGGACTGTTCTGGCCTCTTGGGTTGTATCTCTCTGCTAGTAGCAGTATCTGGTCAGTACAGGGACTGTTCTGGCCTCTTAGGTATCTGGTCAGTGTATCTGGCCTCTTGCTAGTAGCAGTATCTGGTCAGTACAGGGACTGTTCTGGCCTCTTGGGTTGTATCTCTCTGCTAGTAGCAGTATCTGGTCAGTACAGGGACTGTTCTGGCCTCTTGGGTTGTATCTCTCTGCTAGTAGCAGTATCTGGTCAGTACAGGGACTGTTCTGGCCTCTTGGGTTGTATCTCTCTGCTAGTAGCAGTATCTGGTCAGTACAGGGACTGTTCTGGCCTCTTGGGTTGTATCTCTCTGCTAGTAGCAGTATCTGGTCAGTACAGGGACTGTTCTGGCCTCTTGGGTTGTATCTCTCTGCTAGTAGCAGTATCTGGTCAGTACAGGGACTGTTCTGGCCTCTTGGGTTGTATCTCTCTGCTAGTAGCAGTATCTGGTCAGTACAGGGACTGTTCTGGCCTCTTGGGTTGTATCTCTCTGCTAGTAGCAGTATCTGGTCAGTACAGGGACTGTTCTGGCCTCTTGGGTTGTATCTCTCTGCTAGTAGCAGTATCTGGTCAGTACAGGGACTGTTCTGGCCTCTTGGGTTGTATCTCTCTGCTAGTAGCAGTATCTGGTCAGTACAGGGACTGTTCTGGCCTCTTGGGTTGTATCTCTCTGCTAGTAGCAGTATCTGGTCAGTACAGGGACTGTTCTGGCCTCTTGGGTTGTATCTCTCTGCTAGTAGCAGTAGTACAGGGACTGTAGCAGTATCTGGTCAGTACAGGGACTGTTCTGGCCTCTTGGGTTGTATCTCTCTGCTAGTAGCAGTATCTGGTCAGTACAGGGACTGTTCTGGCCTCTTGGGTTGTATCTCTCTGCTAGTAGCAGTATCTGGTCAGTACAGGGACTGTTCTGGCCTCTTGGGTTGTATCTCTCTGCTAGTAGCAGTATCTGGTCAGTACAGGGACTGTTCTGGCCTCTTGGGTTGTATCTCTCTGCTAGTAGCAGTATCTGGTCAGTACAGGGACTGTTCTGGCCTCTTGGGTTGTATCTTCTGCTAGTAGCAGTATCTGGTCAGTACAGGGACTGTTCTGGCCTCTTGGGTTGTATCTCTCTGCTAGTAGCAGTATCTGGTCAGTACAGGGACTGTTCTGGCCTCTTGGGTTGTATCTCTCTGCTAGTAGCAGTATCTGGTCAGTACAGGGACTGTTCTGGCCTCTTGGGTTGTATTTCTCTGCTAGTAGCAGTATCTGGTCAGTACAGGGACTGTTCTGGCCTCTTGGGTTGTATCTCTCTGCTAGTAGCAGTATCTGGTCAGTACAGGGACTGTTCTGGCCTCTTGGGTTGTATTTCTCTGCTAGTAGCAGTATCTGGTCAGTACAGGGACTGTTCTGGCCTCTTGGGTTGTATCTCTCTGCTAGTAGCAGTATCTGGTCAGTACAGGGACTGTTCTGGCCTCTTGGGTTGTATCTCTCTGCTAGTAGCAGTATCTGGTCAGTACAGGGACTGTTCTGGCCTCTTGGGTAGTATATGGTCAGTACAGGGACTGTTCTGGCCTCTTGGGTTGTATCTCTCTGCTAGTAGCAGTATCTGGTCAGTACAGGGACTGTTCTGGCCTCTTGGGTTGTATCTCTCTGCTAGTAGCAGTATCTGGTCAGTACAGGGACTGTTCTGGCCTCTTGGGTTGTATCTCTCTGCTAGTAGCAGTATCTGGTCAGTACAGGGACTGTTCTGGCCTCTTGGGTTGTATAGCAGTATCTGCTAGTAGGGACAGTATCTGGTCAGTACAGGGACTGTTCTGGCCTCTTGGGTTGTATCTCTCTGCTAGTAGCAGTATCTGGTCAGTACAGGGACTGTTCTGGCCTCTTGGGTTGTATCTCTGCTAGTAGCAGTATCTGGTCAGTACAGGGACTGTTCTGGCCTCTTGGTTCTGTTGTATCTCTCTGCTAGTAGCAGTATCTGGTCAGTACAGGGACTGTTCTGGCCTCTTGGGTTGTATCTCTCTGCAGTAGTAGGACTGTTCTGGCCTCTTGGTTGTATCTCTCTGCTAGTATCTGGTCAGTACAGGGACTGTTCTGGCCTCTTGGGTTGTATCTCTCTGCTAGTAGCAGTATCTGGTCAGTACAGGGACTGTTCTGGCCTCTTGGTTGTATCTCTGCTAGTAGCAGTATCTGGTCAGTACAGGGACTGTTCTGGCCTCTTGGGTTGTATCTCTCTGCTAGTAGCAGTATCTGGTCAGTACAGGGACTGTTCTGGCCTCTTGGGTTGTATCTCTCTGCTAGTAGCAGTATCTGGTCAGTACAGGGACTGTTCTGGCCTCTTGGGTTGTATCTCTCTGCTAGTAGCAGTATCTGGTCAGTACAGGGACTGTTCTGGCCTCTTGGGTTGTATCTCTCTGCTAGTAGCAGTATCTGGTCAGTACAGGGACTGTTCTGGCCTCTTGGGTTGTATCTCTCTGCTAGTAGCAGTATCTGGTCAGTACAGGGACTGTTCTGGCCTCTTGGGTTGTATCTCTCTGCTAGTAGCAGTATCTGGTCAGTACAGGGACTGTTCTGGCCTCTTGGTTGTATCTCTCTGCTAGTAGCAGTATCTGGTCAGTACAGGGACTGTTCTGGCCTCTTGGGTTGTATCTCTCTGCTAGTAGCAGTATCTGGTCAGTACAGGGACTGTTCTGGCCTCTTGGGTTGTATCTCTCTGCTAGTAGCAGTATCTGGTCAGTACAGGGACTGTTCTGGCCTCTTGGGTTGTATCTCTCTGCTAGTAGCAGTATCTGGTCAGTACAGGGACTGTTCTGGCCTCTTGGGTTGTATCTCTCTGCTAGTAGCAGTATCTGGTCAGTACAGGGACTGTTCTGGCCTCTTGGGTTGTATCTCTCTGCTAGTAGCAGTATCTGGTCAGTACAGGGACTGTTCTGGCCTCTTGGGTTGTATCTCTCTGCTAGTAGCAGTATCTGGTCAGTACAGGGACTGTTCTGGCCTCTTGGTTGTATCTCTCTGCTAGTAGCAGTATCTGGTCAGTACAGGGACTGTTCTGGCCTCTTGGGTTGTATCTCTCTGCTAGTAGCAGTATCTGGTCAGTACAGGGACTGTTCTGGCCTCTTGGGTTGTATCTCTCTGCTAGTAGCAGTATCTGGTCAGTACAGGGACTGTTCTGGCCTCTTGGGTTGTATCTCTCTGCTAGTAGCAGTATCTGGTCAGTACAGGGACTGTTCTGGCCTCTTGGGTTGTATCTCTCTGCTAGTAGCAGTATCTGGTCAGTACAGGGACTGTTCTGGCCTCTTGGGTTGTATCTCTCTGCTAGTAGCAGTATCTGGTCAGTACAGGGACTGTTCTGGCCTCTTGGGTTGTATCTCTCTGCTAGTAGCAGTATCTGGTCAGTACAGGGACTGTTCTGGCCTCTTGGGTTGTATCTCTCTGCTAGTAGCAGTATCTGGTCAGTACAGGGACTGTTCTGGCCTCTTGGGTTGTATCTCTCTGCTAGTAGCAGTATCTGGTCAGTACAGGGACTGTTCTGGCCTCTTGGGTTGTATCTCTCTGCTAGTAGCAGTATCTGGTCAGTACAGGGACTGTTCTGGCCTCTTGGGTTGTATCTCTCTGCTAGTAGCAGTATCTGGTCAGTACAGGGACTGTTCTGGCCTCTTGGGTTGTATCTCTCTGCTAGTAGCAGTATCTGGTCAGTACAGGGACTGTTCTGGCCTCTTGGGTTGTATCTCTCTGCTAGTAGCAGTATCTGGTCAGTACAGGGACTGTTCTGGCCTCTTGGGTAGTATATGGTCAGTACAGGGACTGTTCTGGCCTCTTGGGTTGTATCTCTCTGCTAGTAGCAGTATCTGGTCAGTACAGGGACTGTTCTGGCCTCTTGTTCTGGCCTCTGTATCTCTCTGCTAGTAGCAGTATCTGGTCAGTACAGGGACTGTTCTGGCCTCTTGGGTTGTATCTCTCTGCTAGTAGCAGTATCTGGTCAGTACAGGGACTGTTCTGGCCTCTTGGGTTGTATCTCTCTGCTAGTAGCAGTATCTGGTCAGTACAGGGACTGTTCTGGCCTCTTGGGTTGTATTTCTCTGCTAGTAGCAGTATCTGGTCAGTACAGGGACTGTTCTGGCCTCTTGGGTTGTATCTCTCTGCTAGTAGCAGTATCTGGTCAGTACAGGGACTGTTCTGGCCTCTTGGGTTGTATCTCTCTGCTAGTAGCAGTATCTGGTCAGTACAGGGACTGTTCTGGCCTCTTGGGTTGTATCTCTCTGCTAGTAGCAGTATCTGGTCAGTACAGGGACTGTTCTGGCCTCTTGGGTTGTATCTCTCTGCTAGTAGCAGTATCTGGTCAGTACAGGGACTGTTCTGGCCTCTTGGGTTGTATCTCTCTGCTAGTAGCAGTATCTGGTCAGTACAGGGACTGTTCTGGCCTCTTGGGTTGTATCTCTCTGCTAGTAGCAGTATCTGGTCAGTACAGGGACTGTTCTGGCCTCTTGTAGTTGTATCTCTGGCTCTTGGGCTAGTAGCAGTATCTGGTCAGTACAGGGACTGTTCTGGCCTCTTGGGTTGTATTTCTCTGCTAGTAGCAGTATCTGGTCAGTACAGGGACTGTTCTGGCCTCTTGGGTTGTATCTCTCTGCTAGTAGCAGTATCTGGTCAGTACAGGGACTGTTCTGGCCTCTTGGGTTGTATCTCTCTGCTAGTAGCAGTATCTGGTCAGTACAGGGACTGTTCTGGCCTCTTGGGTTGTATTTCTCTGCTAGTAGCAGTATCTGGTCAGTACAGGGACTGTTCTGGCCTCTTGGGTTGTATCTCTCTGCTAGTAGCAGTATCTGGTCAGTACAGGGACTGTTCTGGCCTCTTGGGTTGTATCTCTCTGCTAGTAGCAGTATCTGGTCAGTACAGGGACTGTTCTGGCCTCTTGGGTTGTATCTCTCTGCTAGTAGCAGTATCTGGTCAGTACAGGGACTGTTCTGGCCTCTTGGGTTGTATCTCTCTGCTAGTAGCAGTATCTGGTCAGTACAGGGACTGTTCTGGCCTCTTGGGTTGTATCTCTCTGCTAGTAGCAGTATCTGGTCAGTACAGGGACTGTTCTGGCCTCTTGGGTTGTATCTCTCTGCTAGTAGCAGTATCTGGTCAGTACAGGGACTGTTCTGGCCTCTTGGGTTGTATCTCTCTGCTAGTAGCAGTATCTGGTCAGTACAGGGACTGTTCTGGCCTCTTGGGTTGTATTTCTCTGTATAGCAGTATCTGGTCAGTGGGACTGTTCTGGCCTCTTGGGTTGTATCTCTCTGCAGTATCTGGTCAGTACAGGGACTGTTCTGGCCTCTTGGGTTGTATCTCTCTGCTAGTAGCAGTATCTGGTCAGTACAGGGACTGTTCTGGCCTCTTGGGTTGTATTTCTCTGCTAGTAGCAGTATCTGGTCAGTACAGGGACTGTTCTGGCCTCTTGGGTTGTATCTCTCTGCTAGTAGCAGTATCTGGTCAGTACATGGACTGTTCTGGCCTCTTGGGTTGTATCTCTCTGCTAGTAGCAGTATCTGGTCAGTACAGGGACTGTTCTGGCCTCTTGGGTTGTATCTCTCTGCTAGTAGCAGTATCTGGTCAGTACAGGGACTGTTCTGGCCTCTTGGGTTGTATTTCTCTGCTAGTAGCAGTATCTGGTCAGTACAGGGACTGTTCTGGCCTCTTGGGTTGTATCTCTCTGCTAGTAGCAGTATCTGGTCAGTACAGGACTGTTCTGGCCTCTTGGGTTGTATCTCTCTGCTAGTAGCAGTATCTGGTCAGTACAGGGACTGTTCTGGCCTCTTGGGTTGTATCTCTCTGCTAGTAGCAGTATCTGGTCAGTACAGGGACTGTTCTGGCCTCTTGGGTTGTATCTCTCTGCTAGTAGCAGTATCTGGTCAGTACAGGGACTGTTCTGGCCTCTTGGGTTGTATCTCTCTGCTAGTAGCAGTATCTGGTCAGTACAGGGACTGTTCTGGCCTCTTGGGTTGTATTTCTCTGCTAGTAGCAGTATCTGGTCAGTACAGGGACTGGCCTTCTTGGGTTGTATTTCTCTGCTAGGCAGTATCTGGTCAGTACAGGGACTGTTCTGGCCTCTTGGGTAGTATATGGTCAGTACAGGGACTGTTCTGGCCTCTTGGGTTGTATCTCTCTGCTAGTAGCAGTATCTGGTCAGTACAGGGACTGTTCTGGCCTCTTGGGTTGTATCTCTCTGCTAGTAGCAGTATCTGGTCAGTACAGGGACTGTTCTGGCCTCTTGGGTTGTATCTCTCTGCTAGTAGCAGTATCTGGTCAGTACAGGGACTGTTCTGGCCTCTTGGGTTGTATCTCTCTGCTAGTAGCAGTATCTGGTCAGTACAGGGACTGTTCTGGCCTCTTGGGTTGTATCTCTCTGCTAGTAGCAGTATCTGGTCAGTACAGGGACTGTTCTGGCCTCTTGGGTTGTATTTCTCTGCTAGTAGCAGTATCTGGTCAGTACAGGGACTGTTCTGGCCTCTTGGGTTGTATCTCTCTGCTAGTAGCAGTATCTGGTCAGTACAGGGACTGTTCTGGCCTCTTGGGTTGTATCTCTCTGCTAGTAGCAGTATCTGGTCAGTACAGGGACTGTTCTGGCCTCTTGGGTTGTATCTCTCTGCTAGTAGCAGTATCTGGTCAGTACAGGGACTGTTCTGGCCTCTTGGGTTGTATCTCTCTGCTAGTAGCAGTATCTGGTCAGTACAGGGACTGTTCTGGCCTCTTGGGTTGTATCTCTCTGCTAGTAGCAGTATCTGGTCAGTACAGGGACTGTTCTGGCCTCTTGGGTTGTATCTCTCTGCTAGTAGCAGTATCTGGTCAGTACAGGGACTGTTCTGGCCTCTTGGGTTGTATCTCTCTGCTAGTAGCAGTATCTGGTCAGTACAGGGACTGTTCTGGCCTCTTGGTTGTATCTCTCTGCTAGTAGCAGTATCTGGTCAGTACAGGGACTGTTCTGGCCTCTTGGGTTGTATCTCTCTGCTAGTAGCAGTATATGGTCAGTACAGGGACTGTTCTGGCCTCTTGGGTTGTATCTCTCTGCTAGTAGCAGTATCTAGTCAGTACAGGGACTGTTCTGGCCTCTTGGGTTGTATCTCTCTGCTAGTAGCAGTATATGGTCAGTACAGGGACTGTTCTGGCCTCTTGGGTTGTATCTCTTCTTTATTCATTTCATTCTTCCATTGTTTTGGGTGGTTGGGATCAGGGATGATGTCAGTGTTATTTTTACTAGATTTTAAACAAAAGATACAACAGATAGCGTCTCATTTGGAAATTCTGGGACACATGCGAAAGTGTCAGTCAAGTAAATGTCTCTCTAAACAGCCTATGTGTATTTCGTTAAAGCTGTTAGTATGAGCAAACTGATACTGAAAACATTGCCTGCAGTGTCAGTTTATTTTTTAAACTCACTTCATTGCGCATGTGGTGTACTGAGTGTATTGTATGGGTTTGTGCCATTACTTTCTGTAATTGAGAGAAGAGATGGTTAGTTGAGATAAACGATGTCATACTGTACACTCATTAATTGTAAACTGTAAATGTGCAATATCATTTGGAACCAAGCCAAGTAGATTCTGTCATCACACTGCTTTCTCTCTCTTTCTCTCTCAATTTTCTATTGCTTTATTGGCATGACATATCAATGTACATATTGCCAAAGAGTACTTTGGAAATGATTCATTAACAATATCAATAAAAACATCATTAAACATAATATTTCAAGATTGCCACAAACAGGACAATCAGTAACAACAGTAATCAAGCGCGGGGATGGGGTTGTTTTTTACTAATGAGAATGAGAAGTCAAAAAATCATTGAATAACAGGAAGATGTGAAGGTTGGAAGGTCTAACAGACAATGCCTCTCGTTATGGCCTCTCTCTCTGTGTCTGTCTGTCTCTCTTTCTCTGTCTCTCTTTCTCTCACTCACTCTCTCTTGTCTCTCTCTCAATTCAAGTTCAATGTAAGGGCTCTATTGGCACGGGAAACATATGTTTCCATTGCCAAAGCAGTGAAATAGATAATAAACAAAAGTGAAATAAACAATAAAAAAATAACAGTAAAAATTACACTTCCAAAAGTTCCAAAAGAATAAAGACATTTCAAATATCATATTATGTATATATACAGTGTTGTAATGATGTGCAAAGTGTTAAAGTACAAAAGGTTAAATAAATCAACGTAAATATAGGTTGTATTTACAATGTGTCAGCAGTGTATGATCTACTGGTGTTGAAGTCAGGTGTAGGAGAGCAGAGAGTTGTGATCTACTGGTGTTGAAGTCAGGTGTAGGAGAGCAGAGAGTTGTGATCTACTGGTGTTGAAGTCAGGTGCAGGAGAGCAGAGAGTTGTGATCTACTGGTGTTGAAGTCAGGTGCAGGAGAGCAGAGAGTTGTGATCTACTGGTGTTGAAGTCAGGTGTAGGAGAGCAGAGAGTTGTGATCTACTGGTGTAGAAGTCAGGTGTAGGAGAGCAGAGAGTTGTGATCTACTGGTGTTGAAGTCAGGTGCAGGAGAGCAGAGAGTTGTGATCTACTGGTGTTGAAGTCAGGTGTAGGAGAGCAGAGAGTTGTGATCTACTGGTGTTGAAGTCAGGTGTAGGAGAGCAGAGAGTTGTGATCTACTGGTGTTGAAGTCAGGTGTAGGAGAGCAGAGAGTTGTGATCTACTGGTGTTGAAGTCAGGTGCAGGAGAGCAGAGAGTTGTGATCTACTGGTGTTGAAGTCAGGTGCAGGAGAGCAGAGAGTTGTGATCTACTGGTGTAGAAGTCAGGTGCAGGAGAGCAGAGAGTTGTGATCTACTGGTGTTGAAGTCAGGTGTAGGAGAGCAGAGAGTTGTGATCTACTGGTGTTGAAGTCAGGTGCAGGAGAGCAGAGAGTTGTGATCTACTGGTGTAGAAGTCAGGTGCAGGAGAGCAGAGAGTTGTGATCTACTGGTGTTGAAGTCAGGTGCAGGAGAGCAGAGAGTTGTGATCTACTGGTGTTGAAGTCAGGTGTAGGAGAGCAGAGAGTTGTGATCTACTGGTGTTGAAGTCAGGTGCAGGAAAGCAGAGAGTTGTGATCTACTGGTGTAGAAGTCAGGTGCAGGAGAGCAGAGAGTTGTGATCTACTGGTGTTGAAGTCAGGTGCAGGAGAGCAGAGAGTTGTGATCTACTGGTGTTGAGGTCAGGTGCAGGAGAGCAGAGAGTTGTGATCTACTGGTGTTGAAGTCAGGTGTAGGAGAGCAGAGAGTTGTGATCTGCTGGTAGTGAAGTCAGGTGCAGGAGAGCAGAGAGTTGTGATCTACTGGTGTTGAAGTCAGGTGTAGGAGAGCAGAGAGTTGTGATCTACTGGTGTTGAAGTCAGGTGCAGGAGAGCAGAGAGTTGTGATCTACTGGTGTTGAAGTCAGGTGCAGGAGAGCAGAGAGTTGTGATCTACTGGTGTTGAAGTCAGGTGCAGGAGAGCAGAGAGTTGTGATCAGACTTTATTTGGGCAGAAGCACAACAAACGGACACAACAGCATCAAACCTCCAGCCAAAAAGCAAAAGAGAAATGCGCAAAATAGCGTCACAAAACAAACGCAATAATCCAACCTCCTGTGGGTTACACAAGAATACCCAGGGGGGAACAACCAGCCTGGCGCGACACTGAACATGTAACAAAAACAACAGAGGAATATATATATATATATAATGTGATTAGGGAATGTAAACCAGGTTTGTAGGGAACAAGACAAAACAAATGGAAATATGAAAAATGGAGCGGCATTGGCTAGAAAGCCGGTGACGTCGACCGCCGCCCGAACAAGGAGAGGAGCCGACTTTGGTTAAAGTCACAATGACACAATGGTGTTTGTTCTTCACTGGTTGCCCTTTTCTTGTGGCAACAGGTCACAAATATTTCTGCTGTGATGGCACACTGTGGTATTTCACTCAATAGATATGGGAGTTTATCAAAATTGGATTTGTTTTCAAATTCTTTGTGGGTCTGTGTAATCTGAGGGAATATGTGTCTCTAATATAGTCATACATTTGGCGGTTTCTACCTCACTTTATGGGCAGTGTGTATATAGCCTGTCTTCTCTTGAGAGCCAGGTCTGCCTTCAGCGGCCTTTCTCAATAGCAAGGCTATCCTCACTGAGTCTGTACATAGTCAAAGATTTCCTTAATTTTGTGTCAGTCACAGTGGTCAGGTATTCTGCCACTGTGTACTGTCTGTTTAGAGCCAAATAGCATTCTAGTTGTGTGTCAAGTAATTATATTTTTGTTTTCTCGTGATTTGGTTGGGTCTAATAGTGCTGCTATCCTGGGGCTCTGTGGGGTCTGTTTGTGTTTGTGAACAGAGTCCCAGGACCAGCTTGCTTAGGGGGCTCTTCTCCAGGTTCATCTCTCTGTAGGTGATGGCTTTGTTATGGAAGGTTTGGGAATCACTTCCTTTTAGGTGGTTTTAGAATTTAAAGTCTCTTTTCTGGATTTTGATCAGTAGCGGGTATTGCCTCTGCATGCATTATTTGGTGTTCTACGTTGTACACTGAGGATATTTTTTCAGGATTCTGCATGCAGAGTCTCAATTTGGTGTTTGTCCCATTTTGTGAATTCTTGGTTGGTGAGCAGACCCCAGACCTCACAACCATGAAGGTCTCTCTCTCTCTCTCTCTCTCTCTCTCTCTCTCTCTCTCTCTCTCTCTCTCTCTCTCTCTCTCTCTCTCTCTCTCTCTCTCTCTCTCTCTCTCTCTCTTTCTCTGTCTCTCTCTCTCTTTATCTCTCGCTGTCTCTTGCTCTCTCTCTCTTTCTCTGTCTCTCTCTCTAGTTCTCTCTCTCTCTCTTTCTCTGTCTCTCTCTCTCTCTCCCTCTAGCTCACTCTCTCTCTCTTTCTCTCACTTTCACTTAATGCCTTCTCCATTTTATTTTCCCCATCTGTCTCTTGTCAGTTGTTCCTCTGCTATCTCTCAATATTTCCACCATCCCCCACCCTCCCTCTCTCTGTGGAATTTAGCATAGACATAAATCTACTCACTGTGTGACTCATCTTTTTTTGCAGGTTTATGATCATCTTGCACTATCTCTTTAATTAGTAGATGTATATCTAAGTGCAACAGAGCAGTGGCAGGCTACTTAAGGATATCAATGTCTCTAATGGTTATACCCTGGTGTGCTGTTTGGCTGAGTTACACGAGTTATATACAATGACTGCATCCTCCATAGAAAACGACTTGCACTAGTTCTATGGCCCCGTCATAAACAGCAGCCACTGAAACCAAAACAGAATAAAAGCATCTCACACAACAATGCTGATCAGACATAGTCTACAAACAATGTACTTAGGCAAAGCTAGAGAGCTCATGCAGGAAATTACATATACCACATTCTTCTAGTCTTCTGTTGCTTTCGTCATGTTTTGACCACAGGCTCTGCCTTTTCCAGTTTAGGTTGAATTTACTGCGACCTGTGCTGATGTTGGGGACAGACTGTAAAACAGAATATAGGCCCTAAAGGCCTAGAATGACACTAGAATGTGCTTCACATCACTCTTTCTTGGCTCTCTTGTATTAAAGCTACATTCCATGCAAACATACTGAGCCACATCAGAGTTTTTTACTTACAGTACGTTATACCATATCTTGTTACAGCAGAGCAGTATGCCTTACATTTACATTACATTTAAGTCATTTAGCAGACGCTCTTATCCAGAGCGACTTACAAATTGGTGCATTCACCTTATGACATCCAGTGGGACAGTCACTTAACAATAGTGCATCTAAAACTTAGGGGGGGGTGAGAGGGATTACTTATCCTATCCTAGGTATTCCTTAAAGAGGTGGGGTTTCAGGTGTCTCCGGAAGGTGGTGATTGACTCCGCTGTCCTGGCGTCGTGAGGGAGTTTGTTCCACCATTGGGGGGCCAGGGCAGCGAACAGTTTTGACTGGGCTGAGCGGGAGCTGTACTTCCTCAGTGGTAGGGAGGCGAGCAGGCCAGAGGTGGATGAACGCAGTGCCCTTGCTTGGGTGTAGGGCCTGATCAGAGCCTGGAGGTACTGAGGTGCCGTTCCCTTCACAGCTCCGTAGGCAAGCACCATGGTCTTGTAGCGGATGCGAGCTTCAACTGGAAGCCAGTGGAGAGAACGGAGGAGCGGGGTGACGTGAGAGAACTTGGGAAGGTTGAACACCAGACGGGCTGCGGCGTTCTGGATGAGTTGAAGGGGTTTAATGGCACAGGCAGGGAGCCCAGCCAACAGCGAGTTGCAGTAATCCAGACGGGAGATGACAAGTGCCTGGATTAGGACCTGTGCCGCTTCCTGTGTGAGGCAGGGTCGTACTCTGCGGATGTTGTAGAGCATGAACCTACAGGAACGGGCCACCGCCTTGATGTTGGTTGAGAACGACAGGGTGTTGTCCAGGATCACGCCAAGGTTCTTGGCGCTCTGGGAGGAGGACACAATGGAGTTGTCAACCGTGATGGCGAGATCATGGAACGGGCAGTCCTTCCCGGGAGGAAGAGCAGCTCCGTCTTGCCGAGGTTCAGCTTGAGGTGGTGATCCGTCATCCACACTGATATGTCTGCCAGACATGCAGAGATGCGATTCGCCACCTGGTCATCAGAAGGGGGAAAGGAGAAGATTAATTGTGTGTCGTCTGCATAGCAATGATAAGAGAGACCATGTGAGGTTATGACAGAGCCAAGTGACTTGGTGTATAGCGAGAATAGGAGAGGGCCAAGAACAGAGCCCTGGGGGACACCAGTGGTGAGAGCGCGTGGTGAGGAGACAGATTCTCGCCACGCCACCTGGTAGGAGCGACCTGTCAGGTAGGACGCAATCCAAGCGTGGGCCGCGCCGGAGATGCCCAACTCGGAGAGGGTGGAGAGGAGGATCTGATGGTTCACAGTATCGAAGGCAGCCGATAGATCTAGAAGGATGAGAGCAGAGGAGAGAGAGTTAGCTTTAGCAGTGCGGAGCGCCTCCGTGATACAGAGGAGAGCAGTCTCAGTTGAATGACTAGTCTTGAAACCTGACTGATTTGGATCAGGGGGTCATAGGTCACTATAGATAGTGTCTGTGGGAAACGCTACCCCATAACGATGACTCAAGGTGAGACTCCGTGGTGTCTGATAGACTCCACCACCCCTCCTGTTCCCCCCCTTCCCCCACAATTATCAGACAGATAGGAGAACCACCCTCCCTTCCCTCCCCACACCAGCCCCCACAGGAGGACAGTCTCGTAATAGCAGACATTTAGCCAGACACTCTGACGGGAGTGCTAATGGTCTGATTCATGACCAGCGGATACTATGAAGCCATGCGTCACCACTCTGGAAATGAGCTGGGGTTCCTTTACCCTATTAGCTCAATTTGTTTGAAATCTAGGTCTGTCTGTCTGTCTGTCTGTCTGTCTGTCTGTCTGTCTGTCTGTCTGTCTGTCTGTCTGTCTGTCTGTCTGTCTGTCTGTCTGTCTGTCTGTCTGTCTGTCTGTCTGTCCTACCTCTTTTTCATACAAACTATCTTTGTCACTGTATGACAGTAACAATTTATTCAACAAATCTCAAGCTTTCAACATATTATCTTCTCCACCAATAAATGCTTCTTCTTGTAGCAGTGTTGTACTTATTTATTTACTATGAAGATAGTGTAGATAATACTTCAATTAAAATGATGATAATGCCCTTTTAGTGTTAGAGCTGTTTGAAAAGACCAGCTGAAATTTTAGGAGGTTTTGGTGGGATGGAGTTTTGGCCTGCCTGGTGACATCACAATTAGTTAGACCAATAAGAAAGAGAGTTTCAAACCTCTGCCAATAAGAGTTAGTTTTCCCCTCTCCACTCAGACCACTCCCAGACAGTCCTAGCAAAACTCTTGCTTGTGAAATTGCTCTTTGTTAAGAAGCTATTTTGGTTCCTTTTGAAGATTTTAATTTGAAACAATTACAGTAAGGTACTTAATAGTTCCCCATAAATGCTATGATATTGAAATAAAAACGGCTGCTTTGGACCTTAAAGATATCAGTCTAGTCTGTGGTAACCATGTCATGGTAGTAGTAGCCTGTTCTGTCCCTGTTAGTCTGAGGCAGCCTTGAAATGAACTTCCTCATGTGTAGTACTGTCATTGTTGCTGTCGGTGTGGTACTGTCATTGTTGCTGTCGGTGTAGTACTGTCATTGTTGCTGTCGGTGTAGTACTGTCATTGTTGCTGTCGGTGTGGTACTGTCATTGTTGCTGTCGGTGTGGTACTGTCATTGTTGCTGTCGGTGTAGTACTGTCATTGTTGCTGTCGGTGTAGTACTGTCATTGTTGCTGTCGGTGTGGTACTGTCATTGTTGCTGTCGGTGTAGTACTGTCATTGTTGCTGTCGGTGTGGTACTGTCATTGTTGCTGTCGGTGTAGTACTGTCATTGTTACTGTCGGTGTAGTACTGTCATTGTTGCTGTCGGTGTAGTACTGTCATTGTTGCTGTCGGTGTAGTACTGTCATTGTTGCTGTCGGTGTGGTACTGTCATTGTTGCTGTCGGTGTGGTACTGTCATTGTTGCTGTCGGTGTGGTACTGTCATTGTTGCTGTCGGTGTGGTACTGTCATTGTTGCTGTCGGTGTAGTACTGTCATTGTTGCTGTCGGTGTGGTACTGTCATTGTTGCTGTCGGTGTAGTACTGTTATTGTTGCTAAGGGTGTTTCCTGTGTGTGTGTATGCATGTCTTCTCTGTGTGTGTGTGTGTGTGTGTTTGTGTGTGTGTGTGTTTTTCAGACCCGGAGTGGGCGTCCTACACCCTGGGTGTGTTTGTGTGTCAGAGCTGCTCGGGTCTCCATAGAAACATCTCCCAGATCAGCAAAGTCAAGTCTGTCCTGTTGGATCCATGGAGTGATGCAGAGGTAGAGGTGAGTCTGTCCTGTTGGACCCATGGAGTGATGCAGAGGTAGAGGTGAGTCTGTCCTGTTGGACCCATGGAGTGATGCAGAGGTAGAGGTGAGTCTGTCCTGTTGGACCCATGGAGTGATGTAGAGGTGAGTCTGTCCTGTTGGATCCATGGAGTGATGCAGAGGTAGAGGTGAGTCTGTCCTGTTGGACCCATGGAGTGATGTAGAGGTGAGTCTGTCCTGTTGGACCCATGGAGTGATGTAGAGGTGAGTCTGTCCTGTTGGACCCATGGAGTGATGCAGAGGTAGAGGTGAGTCTGTCCTGTTGGACCCATGGAGTGATGTAGAGGTGAGTCTGTCCTGTTGGATCCATGGAGTGATGCAGAGGTAGAGGTGAGTCTGTCCTGTTGGATCCATGGAGTGATGCAGAGGTAGAGGTGAGTCTGTCCTGTTGGATCCATGGAGTGATGCAGAGGTAGAGGTGAGTCTGTCCTGCTGGACCCATGGAGTGATGCAGAGGTAGAGGTGAGTCTGTCCTGCTGGACCCATGGAGTGATGCAGAGGTAGAGGTGAGTCTGTCCTGTTGGATCCATGGAGTGATGCAGAGGTAGAGGTGAGTCTGTCCTGTTGGATCCATGGAGTGATGCAGAGGTAGAGGTGAGTCTGTCCTGTTGGATCCATGGAGTGATGCAGAGGTAGAGGTGAGTCTGTCCTGTTGGATCCATGGAGTGATGCAGAGGTAGAGGTGAGTCTGTCCTGTTGGATCCATGGAGTGATGCAGAGGTAGAGGTGAGTCTGTCCTGCTGGACCCATGGAGTGATGCAGAGGTAGAGGTGAGTCTGTCCTGCTGGACCCATGGAGTGATGCAGAGGTAGAGGTGAGTCTGTCCTGTTGGAT
Source organism: Oncorhynchus gorbuscha (assembly GCF_021184085.1). Taxonomy (NCBI): domain Eukaryota; kingdom Metazoa; phylum Chordata; class Actinopteri; order Salmoniformes; family Salmonidae; genus Oncorhynchus; species Oncorhynchus gorbuscha. The sequence continues at coordinate 1,595,033 of NC_060188.1, forward strand.
CCATGGAGTGATGCAGAGGTAGAGGTGAGTCTGTCCTGTTGGATCCATGGAGTGATGCAGAGGTAGAGGTGAGTCTGTCCTGTTGGATCCATGGAGTGATGCAGAGGTAGAGGTGAGTCTGTCCTGTTGGATCCATGGAGTGATGCAGAGGTAGAGGTGAGTCTGTCCTGTTGGATCCATGGAGTGATGCAGAGGTAGAGGTGAGTCTGTCCTGTTGGATCCATGGAGTGATGCAGAGGTAGAGGTGAGTCTGTCCTGCTGGACCCATGGAGTGATGCAGAGGTAGAGGTGAGTCTGTCCTGTTGGATCCATGGAGTGATGCAGAGGTAGAGGTGAGTCTGTCCTGTTGGATCCATGGAGTGATGCAGAGGTAGAGGTGAGTCTGTCCTGTTGGATCCATGGAGTGATGCAGAGGTAGAGGTGAGTCTGTCCTGTTGGATCCATGGAGTGATGCAGAGGTAGAGGTGAGTCTGTCCTGTTGGACCCATGGAGTGATGCAGAGGTAGAGGTGAGTCTGTCCTGTTGGATCCATGGAGTGATGCAGAGGTAGAGGTGAGTCTGTCCTGTTGGATCCATGGAGTGATGCAGAGGTAGAGGTGAGTCTGTCCTGTTGGATCCATGGAGTGATGCAGAGGTAGAGGTGAGTCTGTCCTGCTGGACCCATGGAGTGATGCAGAGGTAGAGGTGAGTCTGTCCTGTTGGATCCATGGAGTGATGCAGAGGTAGAGGTGAGTCTGTCCTGTTGGATCCATGGAGTGATGCAGAGGTAGAGGTGAGTCTGTCCTGCTGGACCCATGGAGTGATGCAGAGGTAGAGAGTTGAGTTTGCCATTGGTTCTGTGTGTGTGTTTGTGTGGTGTGGTGTGTTTGTGTGGTGTGTTTGTGTGGTGTGGTGTGTTTGTGTGGTGTGGTGTGTTTGTGTGGTGTGGTGTGTTTGTGTGGTGTGTTTGTGTGGTGTGGTGTGTTTGTGTGGTGTGTTTGTGTGGTGTGTTTGTGTGGTGTGGTGTGTTTGTGTGGTGTGTTTGTGTGTATGGGGGGCAGTGTTGTGTGGGCAGCCTCTCAGCCCTAATTCTGGCAGGTAATTGATGGAGGAAGGGAAAGAAGGGAGATGGAGACTAAATGAACTAAAGGAAGGCAGAATGAGAGAAAAAGGGGTGGGAGGTTAGAGATAAGGGGGAGGTGTCAAGGTTTGGTATTGATCTTGTGTGCATGCCAGCACAGTGAATATGTATGTGCATGTATGCATGAGTGTATGTGTGAATGAAACCCAGCTCATGAAACATCTCTTTCTCTCTGTGATTGTAGTTCATGGCGTCCAACGGAAACAATGCTGCTAAAGCCAAATATGAACAGAAGGTGCCTGTTTTCTACTACCGTCCAACACACACAGACTGCCAGTAAGTCCCTGGTCCTACAACCATCCAACAAACACAGACTGCCAGTAAGTGTCTTTGTCCCTGGCCCTACAACCGTCCAACACACACAGACTGCCAGTAAGTGTCTTGGTCCCTGGCCCTACAACCGTCCAACACACACAGACTGCCAGTAAGTGTCTTGGTCCCTGGCCCTACAACCGTCCAACACACACAGACTGCCAGTAAGTGTCTTGGTCCCTGGCCCTACAACCATCCAACACACACAGACTGCCAGTAAGTGTCTTGGTCCCTGGCCCTACAACCGTCCAACACACACAGACTGCCAGTAAGTGTCTTGGTCCCTGGCCCTACAACCGTCCAACACACACAGACTGCCAGTAAGTGTCTTGGTCCCTGGCCCTACAACCGTCCAACACACACAGACTGCCAGTAAGTGTCTTGGTCCCTGGCCCTACAACCATCCAACACACACAGACTGCCAGTAAGTGTCTTGGTCCCTGGCCCTACAACCGTCCAACACACACAGACTGCCAGTAAGTGTCTTGGTCCCTGGCCCTACTACCGGCCAACACACACAGACTGCCAGTAAGTGTCTTTGTCCCTGGCCCTACAACCGTCCAACACACACAGACTGCCAGTAAGTGTCTTTGTCCCTGGCCCTACTACCGTCCAACACACACAGACTGCCAGTAAGTGTTTTGGTCCCTGGCCTTACTACCGTCCAACACACACAGACTGCCAGTAAGTGTCTTGGTCCCTGGCCCTACAACCATCCAACACACACAGACTGCCAGTAAGTGTCTTGGTCCCTGGCCCTACAACCGTCCAACACACACAGACTGCCAGTAAGTGTCTTGGTCCCTGGCCCTACTACCGGCCAACACACACAGACTGCCAGTAAGTGTCTTTGTCCCTGGCCCTACAACCGTCCAACACACACAGACTGCCAGTAAGTGTCTTTGTCCCTGGCCCTACTACCGTCCAACACACACAGACTGCCAGTAAGTGTTTTGGTCCCTGGCCTTACTACCGTCCAACACACACAGACTGCCAGTAAGTGTTTTGGTCCCTGGCCTTACTACTGTCCAACACACACAGACTGCCAGTAAGTGTCTTGGTCTCTGGCCCTACTACCGTCCAACACACACAGACTGCCAGTAAGTGTCTTGGTCTCTGGCCCTACTACCGTCCAACACACACAGACTGCCAGTAAGTGTTTTGGTCCCTGGCCTTACTACTGTCCAACACACACAGACTGCCAGTAAGTGTCTTGGTCCCTGGCCCTACAACCGTCCAACACACACAGACTGCCAGTAAGTCCCTGGTCCTACAACCATCCAACAAACACAGACTGCCAGTAAGTGTCTTGGTCTCTGGCCCTACTACCGTCCAACACACACAGACTGCCAGTAAGTGTCTTGGTCTCTGGCCCTACTACCGTCCAACACACACAGACTGCCAGTAAGTGTCTTGGTCTCTGGCCCTACTACCGTCCAACACACACAGACTGCCAGTAAGTGTCTTGGTCTCTGGCCCTACTACCGTCCAACACACATAGACCTCTGGCCTTAACCACCCACCCCTTCATGCCATGATCCAGGTCGCTCAGCTGGGTCACCCTCTGTCTGTGTGACCGCTCCACTCACTGGCCCTCTAAACACTGTAACATAACACAATACAAAGGCTAGATTTTTAACCAACATGAACAAATGTCTAATGTCCTGGCTTACCAAACTTCACCAAACATGACCAACTTTAAGCTTGTGGTCATCTCATTGGCACACCAGTAAAATGACAACCTCTCAAAGACTAAATTGGTTATAGTCATATGGAGGAAGCTCCACTTAGAGTCTAGGAGGTAGAACCATTACCAGATGTTGGTTACCTACACAGGTTCCTCCTTTCAGGTGTGCAATGTTTAGTCATCAATGGCCGAGGCCAGAGGAAAGGCAACAGTTTGGAATGCAGCCACAGTGCATTCATTGTCTTACGTCAGATCGCTGGAGGATTCCGCTTGCTGTGTAGGCTGTCCTACGAGTGTAGGAGAGACGCTACCGGATGTAAGATAATGGCCCAAGTGTTGACAGTACCCTTCCAAATGGAGTCCTCAGCCTGGTTCTCCTGGGGGATAACAGTCCCACTGGACACAGACGTCAGTTCAACGTCTAGTTTTGATTTACATTTGGTTGAGTTGTCAACTAACGTGAATTCAATGTCAAATCAGAAAATCATTTCAAAATGTCATTGGATTTAGATTTATTTTCAAATCTAACTTGTTTTCACCACATTGATTCAATCACACATATTTTGGGGGTTGAAATGACGTGGAAATAATGTTGATTCAACCAGTGAATTGTCCCCAGTGATATCAATAACAACACAATCACCAATAATATTTTAAGCTGCTACACAGGGCTTTTACTGCTGGGGAGATGTGGGATGGTATTTTTAGAGGTGAGAGGCAACCATACACAATAGAGTAGAGCGATAAGAGAGAAGAGAGGAGGTTTGATGAGCTTGTGGTAGAGAGACTAGAAAGAGTAGAATACACGAGAGAGGAGAGGAGGGTTGATGAGGTGTGGTAGAGAGAATAGAAAGAGTAGAATACACGAGAGGAGAGGAGGATGATGAGGTGTTGTAGAGAGAATAGAAAGAGTAGAATACACAAGAGGAGAGGAGGATGATGAGGTGTTGTAGAGAGAATAGAAAGAGTAGAATACACGAGAGGAGAGGAGGATGATGAGGTGTTGTAGAGAGAATAGAAAGAGTAGAATACACAAGAGGAGAGGAGGATGATGAGGTGTTGTAGAGAGAATAGAAAGAGTAGAATACACAAGAGGAGAGGAGGATGATGAGGTGTTGTAGAGAGAATAGAAAGAGTAGAATACACGAGAGGAGAGGAGGATTGATGAGGTGTTGTAGAGAGACTAGAAAGAGTAGAATACACGAGAGGAGAGGAGGGTTGATGAGGTGTTGTAGAGAGAATAGAAAGAGTAGAATACACGAGAGGAGAGGAGGATTGATGAGGTGTGGTAGAGAGACTAGAAAGAGTAGAATACACAAGAGGAGAGGAGGGTTGATGAGGTGTGGTAGAGAGAATAGAAAGAGTAGAATACACGAGAGGAGAGGAGGATTGATGAGGTGTGGTAGAGAGACTAGAAAGAGTAGAATACACAAGAGGAGAGGAGGGTTGATGAGGTGTGGTAGAGAGACTAGAAAGAGTAGAATACACGAGAGAGGAGAGGAGGGTTGATGAGGTGTGGTAGAGAGACTAGAAAGAGTAGAATACACGAGAGAGGAGAGGAGGGTTGATGAGGTGTAGTAGAGAGACTAGAAAGAGTAGAATACACGAGAGAGGAGAGGAGGGTTGATGAGGTGTGGTAGAGAGACTAGAAAGAGTAGAATACACGAGAGAGGAGAGGAGGATTGATGAGGTGTAGTAGAGAGACTAGAAAGAGTAGAATGCACGAGAGGAGAGGAGGATTGATGAGGTGTGGTGGAGAGACTAGAAAGAGTAGAATACACGAGAGGAGAGGAGGGTTGATGAGGTGTAGTAGAGAGACTAGAAAGAGTAGAATGCACGAGAGGAGAGGAGGATTGATGAGGTGTGGTGGAGAGACTAGAAAGAGTAGAATACACGAGAGGAGAGGAGGGTTGATGAGGTGTGGTAGAGAGACTAGAAAGAGTAGAATACACAAGAGAGAGAGAGACAGAGCAAACACACACACACAGTCTCAGGCGTTATACGTTTATGTTTGTTCATATTGCCTGTGTGCATTTTAAAACGGATTACTGATAAGACAGACAGAGAGAAGAGAGAGAGATAGTGAGGGAAATATTATTTGACAGGACAGAGAAGCAATATAATATTTATAATATTTACAAGATAAGTACACCATTATACACTCACTGGATGAGAACTCCAGGGTTGTGTTCATTAGGCACCAAACGGACTGAAACAGGGAGGAACTATCTGGACTGGTCCAATAAGAAATACCCCTTTTTGTGTTCCGTTGCAAAACATATTCAGTTGCGTGCCCTAATGAACACCACCCTGATCTTTCATCCATGTTGGTTAATCAGACATTATTGACAGTGAATCTTTACAAGCATAAACAATAAACACATTAAATATAGTAAACAAACACCAAGTGTTTCTGCAGGCTCCTTCGGGAACAGTGGATCAGAGCCAGATATGAGAGGAAGGAGTTTGTGTGTGTGGAGAGACAGGAGCCTTACTCTGCAGGTAAGACTGAGTACACACACACAAACGCATGCACATATGCATACAAACAAGCACGCTCGCATGCACACACACACACACACACACACACACACACACACACACACACACACACACACACACACACACACACACACACACACACACACACACACACACACACACACACACACACACACACACACACACACACACACACACACACACACACACACACACACACACACACACACACACACAATGAGCCTGAGCCTTTCTCTCTGTCTTTATCCTCCCACCCCAGTGTGCTCCTCAACACCCCTGCATTCCACACTCAGAGAATAATGGACTTTCTAAGGATGAACAGCTGATCAGTAGTGAGAGAAAGAGAGAAATAGTGAGTGGGAAAGAGAGAGAACAAAGAAAGAAAGAGACCTCAACATTCCCTCTCTTTCCTGGAAATCCATTAAAATAATATCAAAGGCCATTCAACTTTGAGAGATTTGACTGTGAGAGTTTTTTCTCGTGCTTCTTTCCATTCCCGTGGATTCATCAATGCTATGCCTACATCATGTTATCTCAGGACCACATGAGCAGTGAAGAGCTGTTACTTGGAAACGGTAATAAAATAAGCCTTGTGCCGCCTTGTCATCTCGCTTCAGCGACCGCCACATTGTCGTCCTTTCCTCTACTAAACCCCTCTGTGATGCAGAAAGCGAGACAGAAATGTGCTAACAGGGTTGGGTAGTTTCTAAATGTAATCCGTTAGTTACCTGTTCAAAATTGTAATCAGTAACGTAACTTTTGGATTACCCGAACTCAGTGACATAAATCAGATTATTTTCAGTAATTTTTGGATTACCCGAACTCAGTGACATAAATCAGATTATTTTCAGTAACTTTTGGATTACCCGAACTCAGTGACATAAATCAGATTATTTTCAGTAATTTTTGGATTACCCGAACTCAGTGACATAAATCAGATTATTTTCAGTTACTTTTGGATGACTTTCCCCTTAAGAGGCATTAGAAGAAGACAACAAGGATCCATCAAACACATTTGGTGTGTCATCATATCGGTCTCTGACTTGTGGTGAGACTCACTCAGGTGGAACAAACTGAAACTTGCGCCTTTTTTCAATGCTGAATTGAAAAACCATTAAGAAAACAGAATGGTGTGATGTATTTATTTTCACAAATATCCTTTCTGAATTTAAAAGTAATCCAAGCAGTAATCATCTACTTATTACAATATTTTTTGGGGCAAACAGATGTCGTGTCTTTGGCTATGACGGATTAAATGATATGACATGCTATTCTATAAAATAATTTCTCCGTAATTAATATTACCTGATAGAGCTAATCATGTAAATGTAATTAAATAGAGTGTCGGGCATAACAAAATAATATTTATAGAGCTGTTATCTTCCGAATAAACTAGTAGACCTAGTAATATTTTACATCAATAGCAGTCAATATTAATCATCATCTTAATTCAGTCTCATCTGAATGTGGTAAATTCTTGGTCTGCACGAACCCTGGCTCACAAGTTGAATCTCAATACAAAATTGGGTTTAATGATTTATTTACTAAATACCTAACTAATCACACAGAATTACACATAATTAAATCATAACATGATTACAAATGACGTCATAAAGGAAGACGTCCCTAGCGGGCGGAACAGATATGACAGCTTGTTACACAAAGGAAAAGGGGCTGGGTTGAGTGAAGGAGTGGGGAGACTGAGGAACAAAGGGAAGAAGCCGTGCTATCGTAAATACAGAATCTTATGCATTCTAAATTACCGCTCATTTGGAAAAGGAAAATGCAATAAATATTTACTCTGAGCTGCGCTTCGGTAGGTTGGTGGTAGATGGGAGGCCGTGTTGCCCAACCGAGTCCTTTGAAGAATGTCTCTGGTTGTCAATTGGAGACGTTGTAGTATCGTCGTTGGGTGATAGACAGGATACTCTGTTTGTTCCTTCCTAACCCTCGTTTGCATCTTCTCTTGCTAACTCAACGGCTAGGAGGTATCACTTCTGTATTGAATAAGAGTTCAAAGTTCATATCATTCTTAACCAAAGCTCACGCTGATGTTGGCTTCGTTCTGTAGTTATTATCTGAACCATTCTGTCATAGGACCGTTGTTCTCACATCCTCGGAACAGGAGGTTATATTGTCGTCAAGGGCTTATATAGGAAGGGAGAGGAGGACGTGTTTGAAAAGTTTTATAGCCCATGTCCCTTCACAGGGGCGGGCCACTGATTGAGCAGAGCCCTATCTTATGAAAACCCAAATCTCACATTTTAGAAGCTAAAATCGCATTTCATCACAAATAATTTCATATTCAAACATTTAAATTGAACAACAATTCCATGTTAATCTGATAACTCTGATGTGTAGACTGTCCACTGTAGAGTTTATGTCATCTTATCATTGATGAGAATGTCTCAGATGACAACCGAACTGACATCATATTCATTAAGTACCACGGCATATGTTCAATTGGTCAGATTACCAGAATATAGTTCATTTCCCCCCACCTTCTGATGTTCCCAGAATCTCTATGTTAACCAAGGGTTTTGCAAATGTAAAATCAGTAGGGTAGAGAGAGGAAAAAAGGGGAAAGAGGTATTTATGACTGTCATAAACCTATCCCCCAGGCCAACATCATGACACAGATTACACCACCTTGACCCAGCCTCAGCAACACACACACACAAACACACAAACACACACAGTCGGTCAGTCGGTTAGTCAATGTCAGTCGGTGTCAGTCAGTCATCATGTCATCGTTCATCATCATTATCTCTCTGATGAGTGTCTCTGTCCTCTTTGCTGCCAAAGAGGAATCAACCTTAAAGGGATAGTTTGGATTTTGCTGACTTCCCTGGAGTCAGATGGACTCGTAGATGAAGCTGGACTCTGGGGAGCATGTTAGTCTTTGTGCTAACGCCAGTTAGCATTGGCTCGCAAAAAATACCTCACCAAAATAACTTCCTTCATACTGGATGCAGATATGTAAAAATGATATGCACAAGTTAATCTGACTCTGGGGAAGTCAGCAAAACCTCTTTAACATGGTCACTCACACTCCTACTCCCAGTGACTCACTATGGTTCTTGTCTCAGCTGACTCTGGTGTTAGATCTGACCTGGAGTCTGTCAGCTGTGATCTCTGTTAGCACTAATGGTACTATAGAGAGTGATGTGACTGTACCAGGATTGTGCCAGTGGCTGAATGGCGGGCGTGTTCTGGGTTTATCTATCTCTCTCTCTCTCTATCTGTCTCTCTGTTTATCTATCTATCTAGCTGTCTCTCTGTCTACCTCCCTCTCTCTCTCTCTCTGTCTCTGCTTCTCTGTTCCTCTATCTATCTATCTATCTATCTATCTATCTATCTATCTATCTATCTATCTATCTATCTATCTATCTATCTATCTATCTATCTATCTATCTATCTATCTATCTATCTATCTATCTATCTATCTATCTCTGCATCTGTCTCTCTGTTCCTCTCTGTTTTCTCTTCATCTTTATTTCACTCTCGTATTTTCTCCTTTTCCCTCTATCCACCGTTCTCTCTCTCTCTCTCTCTCTCTCTCTCTCTCTCTCTCTCTCTCTCTCTCTCTCTCTCTCTCAGAGCATGATGACTTCATCACTACACCAAGCAGAGGGGGAGGGAGGGATGGAGAGAAAGAGGTGGGGGATGGAGAGAGGGAGGAAAGAAGGGGGAGGGAGGGATGGAGAGAAAGAGGTGGGGGATGGAGAGAGGGAGGAAATAAGGGGGAGGTAGGGATGGAGAGAAAGAGGTGGGGGATGGAGAGAGGGAGGAAATAAGGGGGAGGTAGGGATGGAGAGAAAGAGGTGGGGGATGGAGAGAGGGAGGAAAGAAGGGGGAAGTAGGGATGGAGTAAGTAAGGAAGAGAGGGAGGGATGGAAGAATAAAGGCAGTACTTGTGTTTCTTACTTCCAGCACGTTTCCCTTGATATCAACCTGGCCAGATTATATGATTTGCTTCAGTTCTGTGACTGATGACATCAGCCGACGTTGACTATTTAAACTGCAGCGGTGTGTTTGATCTGCACATGTGCCAGCACCAGCACTGCAAGCCTCTTTATGCTTATGTGTGAGTGAACTGAAAGTATGATCTTAGAAACAGTTTTCACATACTAACTCTACATGTTCAAACTCAGAATCAAACAGGCTTCCCCAAATAACATGGTCGCTGTAGTACAATGTTTATTTTGATTTCAGATGTGTTTATAAACAATATTATTAGGGACATCCTTCTTCCTTCACAACATTTAAACATTTAAATCAAATTATTATATTAATCTGACTATTCACCATAATCGTATTATTGTGTGCATACTCAGTGCCAGCCGTCTTCCTATTGGTCAGTCACCGGGACTGGCTCGTACCACCAGCCACACTACACGATAAAGGGTGAAATAATTGTGACACTGACATAACTTTGTTATAGCCTACGACCACATGTAGTGGTACTTAATCAGACCCCATCACATTGAACGAGCCAAGATGTCTGACCGTAGACCCTGTCACACTGAACGAGCCAAGATGTCCGACCGTAGACCCCGTTACAGTTAACGAGCCAAGATGTCCGACCGTAGACCTCGTTACTCTGAACGAGCCAAGATGTCCGACCGTAGACTCCGTCACACTGAACGAGCCAAGATTTCCGACCGTAGACCCCGTCACACTGAACGAGCCAAGATGTCCGACCGTAGACCCCGTCACACTGAACGAGTCAAGATGTCCGACCGTAGACCCCGTTACTCTGAATGAGCCAAGATGTCCGACCGTAGACCCCGTTACTCTGAATGAGCCAAGATGTCCGACCGTAGACCCCGTTACACTGAACGAGCCAAGATGTCCGACCGTAGACCCCGTCACACTGAATGAGCCAAGATGTCCGACCGTAGACCCCGTCACACTGAACGAGCCAAGATGTCCGACCGTAGACCCCGTCACACTGAACGAGCCAAGATGTCCGACCGTAGACCCCGTCACACTGAACGAGCCAAGATTTCCGACCGTAGACCCCGTCACACTGAACGAGCCAAGATGTCCAAAAATCATTTGCAACCTAATGTTCCCACGACGTGGACAATTGTTCTGGGATGGCAAAATGGTGGTATAAGACAGCTAAAATCGTAGTCTGCGTAGGCTTTAAGGAGAATGGAACACTTTCACAGCAGTATTAACTGAGATGCAATGTCACTCTGCTATTCAGTCTTCAGTCTCATTCTTACAAACTGTTGTCTGTCTTTTAGTGCATTTCAGATTAATGGGATTTGATAGTTTGATATTAATACTCTATTCACGTGTGTGTGTGTGTGTGTGTGTGTGTGTGTGTGTGTGTGTGTGTGTGTGTGTGTGTGTGTGTGTGTGTGTGTGTGTGTGTGTGTGTGTGTGTGTGTGTGTGTGTGTGTGTGTGTGTGTGTGTGTTGGCAGTGCAGGGCAGTGACAGTGCTAGTTGTCTCTGTCTGTTGGCTGAGACTTAGTGAGGACAGAGAGGCCAGTGACAGAAACAGACAGGGAACACAAAGCCATGGTGTGTGTGCCTGCTGAATAGGGCAGAGTGTTGATTTCAGCATTGATCGTAATATTGGAAGAAGCCATTGATCTCTGCTGAGACAATTCAAGGTGAATTATTCATGCCAGCGAAAGGCCAAGACGACAGACATCACCACCTTGACCCAGCCTCAGCAACACACACACACACACACACACACACACACACACACACACACACACACACACACACACACACACACACACACACACACACACACACACACACACACACACACACACACACACACACACACACACACACACACACACACACACACACACACACACACACACACACACACAGGCTCTACTGGACCCAAGCTTCACTACTGAATCCTGTTATTTTGTGGCTCCCCCTTTTACGCTCTCCTCATCTCCTTCTCTCTCCTCCTCTCCTTTGCTCCTTTGTCTTTGGAATGGGACCCCTGTGGCTCCTCTCCTTCCAGGGTACCGAGAGGGGTTTCTATGGAAACGGGGCCGAGATAACGGACAGTTCCTGAGTCGAAAATGTATTCTGTCAGAGCGGGATGGTGCTCTGAAGTACTACAACAAGCATGATGTGAGTGTAGTGCTATGTATATCTCTCTCTTTCTCCCCCCTTTCTCTCTCTCTCTCTCTCTCTCTCTCTCTCTCTCTCTCTCTCTCTCTCTCTCTCTCTCTCTCTCTCTCTCTCTCTCTCTCTCTCTCTCTCTCTCTCTCTCTGTCTCTCTCTCTCTCACTTCCCTCTCTGTCTCCCCTCTCTATATCCCTCCCACTCTCTTCCTCCCCCTCACTCTCTCTGACTTCTTCTCTCTTTGCATTTGTGAGTGTCTGAGTCTCATCCCAAATGCACTCTGAGGTTCTGAGCAGCAATTGCTTGAAATAACACACACCTTGGGAAATGTCAGGTATATTGTAATTGCTTAGATCGTTATGCAAAATTTCCCATTTATCATACCTCTCGCTCCTCTCTCCCCTCCTCTTCTTCCTCATTCCTTTCTCATCCTCCTCCCCGTCATCCTCCTCTTCATTCCTCTCTCCCCTCCTCTTCTTCCTCATTCCTTTCTCATCCTCCTCCCCATCCTCCTCCTCTTCATTCCTCTCTCCCCTCCTCTTCCTCCTCATTTCTTTCTCATCCTCCTCCCCGTCCTCCACCTCTTCATTCCTCTCTCCCCTCCTCTTCCTCCTCATTCCTTTCTCATCCTCCTCCCCGTCCTCCACCTCTTCATTCCTCTCTCCCTCCTCTTCCTCCTCATTCCTTTCTCATCCTCCTCCCCGTCCTCCACCTCTTCATTCCTCTCTCCCCTCCTCTTCCTCCTCATTCCTTTCTCATCCTCCTCCCCGTCCTCCACCTCTTCATTCCTCTCTCCCCTCCTCTTCCTCCTCATTCCTTTCTCATCCTCCTCCCCGTCCTCCACCTCTTCATTCCTCTCTCCCCTCCTCTTCCTCCTCATTCCTTTCTCATCCTCCTCCCCATCCTCCACCTCTTCATTCCTCTCTCCCCTCCTCTTCCTCCTCATTCCTTTCTCATCCTCCTCCCCGTCCTCCACCTCTTCATTCCTCTCTCCCCTCCTCTTCCTCCTCATTCCTTTCTCATCCTCCTCCCCGTCCTCCTCCTCTTCATTCCTTTCTCCTGACTATCTCTGACAATAGTACACTGTTATCGTCTCAAACGTCTGATTCTAATCTGCTCACATTCCCCAGTGGTTCTGTTCCACATAGTGACATTGTCTCCTACTTTGTATATCAACAAAAGATTCATGTAACTCCAGTAATGTGTGATACCACATACCTCACCATAAACGTTGGCCACTCCCTGTCCCTGCTTCAAATACACGTTCACCTTAACCACAGATCAGATTACTCTATTCCCAATCCTTACCTTAACCATCAGTTGAATGCAAAGAATATCTGACCCTTAATCAGTTGTTCAGGACAAATTCTACATACTCTACATTCCACCAAAAGAAGACCTGGGTGTCAGTGAACATCATACATTCTAAGCCTGATGGGGGACAACACTGGCTTCAGCCACATAAAATAGTAAACCTTGTTAGTGACTATAGTTACTAGAGGAAGCTCATAGTTGATTGTTCTGCAGCCGAACAATGATGATGATGATGATGGTGGTAGTGGTGATGAATGGTGGTGATGATGGTGGTGGTAGTGATGATGATGATGATGGTGGTGGTGATGATGAAGGTGGAGGTGATAATGGTGGTGGTGGTGATGATGGTGGTAGTGGTGGTGATGATGATGGTGATGATGATGGAGGTGGTTATGATGATGGTGGTTGTGGTGATGATGGTGGTAGTGGTGATGATGATGATGGTGGTGGTTATGATGATGATGGTGGAAGTGATGATGATGGTGGTGGTGATAATGATGGTGGTTATGATGATGATGGTGGTGATGATGATGGTGGTGATGATGGTGGTGGTGATAATGATGGTGGTTATGATGATGATGGTGGTGATGATGATGATGGTGGTGGTGACGATGATGGTGGTGGTTATGATGATGATGGTGGTAGAGATGTTGGTGGTAGTGATGATGATGTTGGTGGTTATGATGATGATGGTGGTTATGATGATGATGGTGGTAGTGATGATGATGATGGTGGTGATGATGATGGTGGTAGTGATGATGATGGTGGTGGTGATGATGAAGGTGGAGGTGATGATGGTGGTGGTGGTGATGATGGTGGTAGTGGTGGTGATGATGATGGTGATGATGATGGAGGTGGTTATGATGATGGTGGTTGTGGTGATGATGGTGGTAGTGGTGATGATGATGATGGTGGTGGTTATGATGATGATGGTGGAAGTGATGATGATGGTGGTGGTGATAATGATGGTGGTTATGATGATGATGGTGGTGATGATGATGGTGGTGGTGACGATGATGATGGTGGTGGTTATGATGATGATGGTGGTAGAGATGATGATGTTGGTGGTAGTGATGATGATGTTGGTGGTGATGATGATGGTGGTGGTTATGATGATGATGGTGGTTATGATGATGATGGTGGTAGTGATGATGATGTTGGTGGTGATGATGATGGTGGTAGTGATGATGATGTTGGTGGTGACGATGATGGTGGTGGTGATGATGATGGTGGTGGTTATGATGATGATGGTGGTAGTGATGATGATGTTGGTGGTGATGATGATGGTGGTGGTTATGATGATGGTGGTAGTGATGATGTTGGTGGTGATGATGATGGTGCTGGTTATGATGATGTTGGTGGTGATGATGATGGTGCTGGTTATGATGATGGTGGTAGTGATGATGATGATGGTGTTGGTTATGATGGTGGTAGTGATGGTGATGATGATGATGGTGGTAGTTATGATGATGATGGTGGTAGTGATGATGATGTTGGTGGTGATGATGATGGTGGTGGTTAGGATGATGATGATGGTGGTAGTGATGGTGATGAATACTCTCCTCCCCCTGCCTTCTCTCCCTGTACAGGCCAGAGAGCCCAAGGCTCTGATGAAGATTCACACCCTGAATGCCTCCTTCCAGCCTGGGAAGATCGGCCAGCCTCACGGCCTGCAGGTCACCTATCTGAAGGACAACAGCACTAGGAACATCTTTGTCTACCACAAGGATGGCAAGGTGAGGTGAACAAATTTGAGGCAATGTTGTGTGGTCGTTGGGTGTTCGCTGCTGCTGGACACAAATAGACAGCAGCAGTCGACTCCTGGACCATGTTCATTAGGGTGCACAACAGAATAAAAAATAACATTTGAATCTAGAAACGAAAATGACGTCTCTTATATATATTTTTTTACCTTTATTTAACCAGGCAAGTCAGTTAAGAACATATTCTTATTTTCAATGACGGCCTGGGTTAACTGCCTGGGTTAACTGCCTGTTCAGGGGCAGAACGACAGATTTGTACCTTGTCATCTCGGGGGTTTGAACTCGCAACCTTCCGGTTACTAGTCCAACGCTCTAACCACTAGGCTACGCTGCCGCCCCAATTATTATTGGATGAGTTGAAGTAGTCCCTCCATGTTCCAATGAGTTTTTATTTTGTTTGGTGTCTAATGAACACGATATCAAGTATGACGGGACTGTTGACCTGCATTGCTCAGGGTCGTGTTCAAGATGACATTCTCTTGACTTGCTCTGGATATCTGCATGCTCCGGAATGGTTCATTTGCATTCACACCAGTCCCACAAAATTACATTCATCTAGGTCATGTTTGTTCAGCACACTGTAGCAAAACATTTTTCAACGGAAAACATAAATGAGCATTTCTTATTGGTCAAGTTCAGTAAGTACCTCCCTGGTTCACTCAGTTTTAAAGCGTTTTCTTCTGTTTCCTGGAGAACACCACCCAGGAGTGGACTGTCAGGAGTATTTGTGTTGTGAAGTGGCTGGCAGCTGAGTACATTGCAATTGCATGCCTTTAAATACACCATTAACCCAGTAGGAAATACTCTGAAATCAAAGTCGACTACTGTTTACAGTAATGGTGGATTATTGCCAGGAAAGAGTCTCTATCGGGTGTCAGTGTGTACGGAGATTGGGTCGTGTTCAGTGTAGGTAGCACAAAAAGTTGCCTTCCGTTTCATGCCCATTGAACAGGACCCAGATCATGTTAGCATGTCTGTTGTGTTTTAAGGAAATGGTGGACTGGTTCAACGCCATCAGAGCAGCCAGATTTCACTACCTACAGGTGGCTTTCCCTGGGGCCCATCACGCTGATGTGAGTCTCTCTCATTATCTTATTGTTCTCATGAATCCCTCAGTCCCTTCCTCTCTAGTATACACAGGTATTATATACAGCTGGCTCAATTCTGCTCCCTAACCCTTCTCCTTGGCCTTAACCCTTCAATGTTTGCATATCCCAAGGGCCTTGATAGATATTAGCAGTGTACTGGTGTATCTTCCATCCTATTGCTTATACCTTATGGATCTGCAAACATGGAAGGGTTAGGGCGGGAATTAGGACTGGCTACACACAATCACATGGTCACAGAATAAAACATTTCTCCTTCTTCTCATGTATTCGTCCAGTTGGTGCCAAAGCTGACACGAAACTACATCAAGGAAGGCTACATGGAGAAGACGGGTCCAAAGGTGAAGTCTTTTAATACTTACACTTTAGTTACTTACACTTTAGTTACTTACACTTTAGTTACTTACACTTTAGTTACTTACACTTTAGTTACTTACACTTCAGTTACTTACACTTTAGTTACTTACACTTTAGTTACTTACACTTCAGTTACTTACACTTTAGTTACTTACACTTGAGTTACTTACACTTGAGTTACTTACACTTCAGTTACTTACACTTTAGTTACTTACACTTTAGTTACTTTGTGACACAGCACTTAATGCTTCTAACTTTATCAGCCCATCGGGTTTCACTGCGAATGGGGTTTAATTTGTACCACACAAACCTACCGCATTAATAATGGCCATGTACAACAGTATATTTGCTGGGCCTGTGAGCTGAATGCTTGCCTTGTACTGCTTGGTGTGGATAATGTATTGGTATTCCAGTATGTGATTCTGTATGTAAGCCAATAAAGCCATTAGTTATGAGAGTACAATAATAGTGCATTATCACAGTTGTAAACAACGTTTCTTCATTAAAGAGAATGACCTCATTGAACAGAAAGACAATACATTTAGGTGAATCATTAGCAACTGAACTTCTGTACAGCCTCTTTAATTCCTTCAACCTCGGCCTCCTGTTTCCCTCTTACAGCACACAGAGGGCTTCAAGAAGAGATGGTTCACTATGGATGACAGGAGACTCATGTACTTCAAGGATCCTCTGGTAAGACAGTCAGTGGGTCAATTAGGTGCCATGTCATATGGGTCAAAGAGATGGTGCTGTACCATTTCAGTACTATTAGTAACACTTTATTTAGGGCTTACGGTTCAACAGGCTCCAAAATTAGCATTGTGGCACTTATAGTACAGTGGTACTGAACTAATGTTATTTCCATGTCATATTATGCAAACAAACATACCCAAATTATTTATTGGACCTCATATACAATGTGGCTGGTCAGACGCACACACATTACACACGTAACAGGTAAACACAGACCCAGTCTTGTATAACTAACCTTTAAGGGACACACAATTCAGTCCCATTCAAAATCCTATTTTCCCTAACCCCTAACCCTAATCCTAAACTTAACCTTAACCCATACCCTTAACCTAACCAAAAAACCTAACCTTTGCCCTTAACCTAACCCTAAAACCAACCATAGCTCCTAACCCTGGACCTAAACCTAATTCTAACCTTAACCCGAAACTCCTTAGTTCACCCATGGTCAAATGCTATTTCTAACTAAATGTCCCCAGTTGGTCAAATTTTTGTTTGTTTACTATTCTTGCGGAGACTTCTGGTCCCCACAAGTATAGTGAAAACATGTTCCCATACACACACACACACACACACACTGAGTCTCCTCTCCTCTCTGTTTCTTTGTGAGGATGCCTATGCGCGCGGTGAGGTGTTCATTGGTAGTAAGGAGAACAGCTACATTGTGCTCCCCGGCCTTCCCCCATCCACCCAGGGCTACCACTGGCAGTTTGGCATCACCATAGTAACGCCCGACAGGAAGTTCCTGTTTACATGCGAGACCGAGGAGGAGCAGCAGGATTGGATGGCTGCTTTTCAGGGTTTGGTGAATCGACCTATGCTGCCCCAGGAATATGCAGGTAACCATTCGCATGGTTTTGTCCAAGGAATTCATACATTTTCTACATTTAGCAGACAATCTTATCCAGAGCGACTTATAAGAGAAATTAGGGTTAAGTGCCTTGCTCAAGGGCACATAGACAGATTTTCCCCCTTGTCGGCCTGGGGATTCGAGCCAGCGTCCTTTTGATTACTGCCCCAACACTCTTAACCGCTAGGCTACCTGCCGCCTCTTAGTTGAATAATATGTGTTGTTTTTACTATGGGTGATATGTTGAGTAAGGTTTCCAGCATACTAATAGTAACCTGATCACCTTCTGTTGGTGGATATTTCTCACCAATACACTTGATGCCCTTCTGATGATTGGTAAATTGATAGCTATATGCCTCCAGTGAGTCCATGGCAGAAGAGGTTTATGAAGACAGTTTATGTGGAGCTGAACCACTCTATTTTACACAGTTGATTTCTTCTGGTACCTGGTTAAGTGACTGATTTAGTCTCTCTCTCTCTCTCTCTCTCTCTCTCTCTCTCTCTCTCTCTCTCTCTCTCTGCAGTGGAGGCCCACTTTAAGCACAAGCCCTGAGAGGAGGAGGAGAAGGAAAAAGAGGGAGGCTGGACTGGAGGCTGGACATATCCCCTGGATGAAGACAGACAAATAGGATCCTTCTCCTCATAATAAGAACAATATATATACAATTAAAGATAAACCATACAGATCAATAAAAGAGGGGGTAGAGAGGACTACAGAGGGTGGTGTTACTGTTCTGTTGCCATACTCCTCTACTCTGCCTTACCCCAAATCCTGCCCATATATACTGAATGAACAAAAATATAAACGCAACATGCAACAATTTCAACAATTTTATAGAGTTCCAGATCATATCAGTCAATTGAAATAAATGAATTAGGCCCCAATCTATGGATTTCACGCCTGAGCAGGGGCACAGCCATGGGAGTCCTAGGAGGGCGTAGGCCCACCCACTTGGGAGCCCAGCCAATCAGAATTAGTTTTTCCCCACAAAAGTGCTTTATTACAGACAGAAATACTCCCCCATTTCATCGCCCGTAGGTGAAAAAGCCAGATGTGGAGGTCCTGGGCTGGCGTGGTTACACGTGGTCTGCGGTTGTGAGGCTGGTTGGACATACTGGCAAATTCTCTAAAACAACATTGGAGATGGCTTATTTACCTAGGCAAGTCAGTTAAGAACAAATTCTTATTTTCAATGACGGCCTAGGAACAGTGGGTTAACTGCCTGTTCAGAGGCAGAACGACAGATTTGTACCTTGTCAGCTCGAGGATTTGAACTTGCAATCTTTCAGTTAACTAGTCCAACGCTCTAACCACTAGGCTACCCTGCCACCCCTGATACATAAGTTAACATTCAGTTCACTGGCAACAGCTCTGGTGGACGTTCCTGCAGTCAGCACGCCAATTGCATGGTCCCTTAAAACTTGAGACATCTGTGACATTGTGTTGTGTGACAAAACTGCACATTTTAGATTGGCCTTTTATTGTCTCCAGCACAAGGTGCACCTGTGTAATGATCATGCTGTTTAACCATCTTCTTTATATGACACACCTGTCAGATGGATGGATTATCTTGACAAAGGAGAAACACTCACTAACAGGGATATAAACAAATATGTGCACAAAATTGGAGAGAAATAAGCTTTTTGTGCAAATGGAACGTTTCTGGGATCTTTCATTTCAGCTCATGAAACATGGGACCAACACTTTACATGTTGCCTTTATATTTTTGTTCAGTATAGTTGGAAAGAGAGCCCAGAATTATGTTGACCTCCTTAACTCATAGGAAGTCCCACCAAGTTGACTACATACCCTTCAATGGCGCTGCCAGTGCTGAGTGATTAGTGCTTTTTGAGGTCGGTTCAGTTTCGGTTAGATAAGAAAATAATAAAGTATTTTTTACATTAAATGCACTATTCATAATGTGGGTTGAATACTGTAACAACACAGAATAAAACAAATGAATAACATTCCCATGAAGGTAGTGACTCTGTCCATTACTGCTTACCACTTAATACCCATCATTTATTCACATTACTTTCATCAAATATTTCAGTTATTGTGCATTTACATTTGTTTCATTTTATGACTTTATTATTTCATTCCAAGTCATCATCTCATCTCCATAAAGCTGCTGTCTATGCTGTCTGACAAAATCACAATTTTAGTAGTTCTTTAAAGTAAATGAGGCATATCTTATGACTGCTGAATACCATCTAACAATCACTTAGATCATGTATTTTCAGGTAGAGAAACCTTGTGAAGCAACAGATGCTCTCTATATCACCTCACAGTCACGCATTCTTCTGTCTCTTCCATAGCAATTGAAAAGAAACACAGATGGGACAAGTAGAGAGCATCTGTTGCTTCACAAGGTTTCTCTACCTGAAAATACATGATCTAAGTGACCAGGTGGCGAATCGCATCTCTGCATGTCTGGCAGACATATCAGTGTGGATGACGGATCACCACCTCAAGCTGAACCTCGGCAAGACGGAGCTGCTCTTCCTCCCGGGGAAGGACTGCCCGTTCCATGATCTCGCCATCACGGTCGACAACTCCATTGTGTCCTCCTCCCAGAGCGCCAAGAACCTTGGCGTGATCCTGGACAACACCCTGTCGTTCTCAACTAACATCAAGGCGGTGGCCCGTTCCTGTAGGTTCATGCTCTACAACATCCGCAGAGTACGACCCTGCCTCACACAGGAAGCGGCGCAGGTCCTAATCCAGGCACTTGTCATCTCCCGTCTGGATTACTGCAACTCGCTGTTGGCTGGCCTCCCTGCCTGTGCCATTAAACCCCTTCAACTCATTCAGAACGCCGCAGCCCGTCTGGTGTTCAACCTTCCCAAGTTCTCTCACGTCACCCCGCTCCTCCGTTCTCTCCACTGGCTTCCAGTTGAAGCTCGCATCCGCTACAAGACCATGGTGCTTGCCTACGGAGCTGTGAGGGGAACGGCACCTCAGTACCTCCAGGCTCTGATCAGGCCCTACACCCAAACAAGGGCACTGCGTTCATCCACCTCTGGCCTGCTCGCCTCCCTACCACTGAGGAAGTACAGCTCCCGCTCAGCCCAGTCAAAACTGTTCGCTGCCCTGGCCCCCCAATGGTGGAACAAACTCCCTCACGACGCCAGGACAGCGGAGTCAATCACCACCTTCCGGAGACACCTGAAACCCCACCTCTTTAAGGAATACCTAGGATAGGTTAAGTAATCCCTCTCACCCCACCCCCCCTAAGTTTTAGATGCACTATTGTTAAGTGACTGTCCCACTGGATGTCATAAGGTGAATGCACCAATTTGTAAGTCGCTCTGGATAAGAGCGTCTGCTAAATGACTTAAATGTAATGTAAATGTAGATTCGCAATGGATTATGGTCATTGCAGTTAATTACCACGTTTATGCACTAAACTAATGTTGAATATTAGCCCTGTTGGAAACTACAACTCCCTACTATATTGCACAGTTCAGACTGTATGCAATATATCTAGAGTTTCTAGAGAAACTGTGCAACCCAAACAAAATGGAATTCAAATAATTTAACCTCCGTCGGTCAATTAGTTGTTCAAAAAACGAAAAATAACCGACATTTAGATGAATCGCTCAGCACTAGGCACTACACATGCTAAAACAGATTTTCTGGCAAGTGCACCCTCTATTCATCTCTATGACCCTGCCTCATGCATCTCCAGACTCAGCTTTGTGCCAACTCCACCCTCTATTCATCTCTATGACCCTGCCTCATGTATCTCCAGACTCAGCTTTGTGCCAACTCCACCCTCTATTCATCTCTATGACCCTGCCTCATGCATCTCCAGACTCAGCTTTATGTCAACTCCACCCTCTATTCATCTCTATGACCCTGCCTCATGCATCTCCAGACTCAGCTTTATGTCAACTCCACCCTCTATTCATCTCTATGACCCTGCCTCATGCATCTCCAGACTCAGCTTTGTGCCAACTCCACCCTCTATTCATCTCTATGACCCTGCCTCATGCATCTCCAGACTCAGCTTTGTGCCAACTCCACCCTCTATTCATCTCTATGACCCTGCCTCATGCATCTCCAGACTCAGCTTTGTGCCAACTCCACCCTCTATTCATCTCTATGACCCTGCCTCATGTATCTCCAGACTCAGCTTTGTGCCAACTCCACCCTCTATTCATCTCTATGACCCTGCCTCATGTATCTCCAGACTCAGCTTTGTGCCAACTCTACCCTCTATTCATCTCTATGACCCTGCCTCATGTATCTCCAGACTCAGCTTTGTGCCAACTCCACCCTCTATTCATCTCTACGACCCTACCTCATGTATCTCCAGACTCAGCTTTGTGCCAACTCCACCCTCTATTCATCTCTATGACCCTGCCTCATGTATCTCCAGACTCAGCTTTGTGCCAACTCCACCCTCTATTCATCTCTACGACCCTACCTCATGTATCTCCAGACTCAGCTTTGTGCCAACTCCACCCTCTATTCATCTCTATGACCCTGCCTCATGTATCTCCAGACTCAGCTTTGTGCCAACTCCACCCTCTTAGTCACTTTATCTTTCCATGTCGTTGGACTCAGGAGTACATCTGAAATGGCACCCTATTCCCTATAAAACACATTTATAGGGCTCTGGTTGTAGTAGTACACTATAGAGAAGAGGGGGCCATTAATCCAAATTACCATTATTCACCAAGTACATGTACACATACCCAGAATGTGCCTTGGTGCTGCCAGCAGTAGACAATATACAAACAGAATACAGACACATAGACATCATACAGAATGAACAACATCGGAACAGTGACCATAAAACATCAAACTGTGGAGTAGAGGCTGATGACAGTGGGAACAGACCATCTACAGAGGGGCTATATCTATAAGCAGAGGGAGGGATCCTGCCTTGGATCCTGTGTTGTACAGAGGTGTACATAGTGCAAAGGCAGTATAGTGCAGATTAGTGGTTGAGGTCATTGATGAGAAGGTTCAGGAAATCGGCCCAATGCAAAGTCATATGAATGTTTTCCCAACTGTCCTACAGTTGTCGGGAGAAAATAACTTGACCATTTTACAAAAGAGATACAGCCTGTATATGTGTAATGTTGGCTCCTGGACTGAATGTACGAGTGTGATGTGGACCTTGTTTGTTAAATGACATGATATGCTAACCTGGTTCCAGATCTGTTAATGTGGTCTTGACAAGTCCTATGGCCATCTTCAAGTTGGCAAAACTGCACTAACAGATCTGGGACCAAGCTGATGTTATGCTGCTTTGATAGTTGATAGTGAATATTTTCCTTCTCTTTTGAGACTGGACTGAATAATACATTAAGGTCAGTGGGAACTGACTGAATGTGATCGGGCCATTTTGTGTCTCTAGTGAATAATACATTAAGGCCAGTGTGAACTGACTGAATGTGACAGGGCCATTTTGTGTCTCTAGTGATTAATACATTAAGGCCAGTGTGAACTGACTGAATGTGACAGGGCCATTTTGTGTCTCTAGTGAATAATACATTTCAAGGCCAGTGTGAACTGACTGAATGTGAACGGGCCATTTTGTGTCTCTAGTGAATAACACATTTCAAGGCCAGTGGGAACTGACTGAATGTGACAGGGCCATTTTGTGTCTCTAGTGAATAATACATTAAGGTCAGTGGGAACTGACTGAATGTGACAGGGCCATTTTGTGTCTCTAGTGAATAACACATTTCAAGGCCAGTGGGAACTGACTGAATGTGACAGGGCCATTTTGTGTCTCTAGTGAATAACACATTTCAAGGCCAGTGGGAACTGACTGAATGTGACAGGGCCATTTTGTGTCTCTAGTGAATAACACATTTCAAGGCCAGTGGGAACTGACTGAATGTGACAGGGCCATTTTGTGTCTCTAGTGAATAATACATTACTGAATGTGACAGGGCCATTTTGTGTCTCTAGTGAATAATAACTGACTGAATGTGACAGGGCCATTTTGTGTCTCTAGTGAATAATACATTAAGGCCAGTGGGAACTGACTGAATGTGACAGGCCATTTTGTGTCTCTAGTGAATAATACATTAAGGCCAGTGGGAACTGACTGAATGTGACAGGGCCATTTTGTGTCTCTAGTGAATAATACATTTCAAGGCCAGTGGGAACTGACTGA
Organism: Oncorhynchus gorbuscha; assembly: GCF_021184085.1. Lineage (NCBI taxonomy): Eukaryota > Metazoa > Chordata > Actinopteri > Salmoniformes > Salmonidae > Oncorhynchus > Oncorhynchus gorbuscha. Next base: position 1,619,067 of record NC_060188.1, read on the forward strand.
ATGTGACAGGGCCATTTTGTGTCTCTAGTGAATAATACATTTCAAGGCCAGTGGGAACTGACTGAATGTGACAGGGCCATTTTGTGTCTCTAGTGAATAATACATTAAGGCCAGTGGGAACTGACTGAATGTGACAGGGCCATTTTGTGTCTCTAGTGAATAATACATTAAGGCCAGTGGGAACTGACTGAATGTGACAGGGCCATTTTGTGTCTCTAGTGAATAATACATTTCAAGGCCAGTGGGAACTGACTGAATGTGACAGGGCCATTTTGTGTCTCTAGTGAATAACACATTTCAAGGCCAGTGGGAACTGACTGAATGTGACAGGGCCATTTTGTGTCTCTAGTGAATAACACATTTCAAGGCCAGTGGGAACTGACTGAATGTGACAGGGCCATTTTGTGTCTCTAGTGAATAACACATTTCAAGGCCAGTGGGAACTGACTGAATGTGACAGGGCCATTTTGTGTCTCTAGTGAATAATACATTAAGGCCAGTGGGAACTGACTGAATGTGACAGGGCCATTTTGTGTCTCTAGTGAATAATACATTAAGGCCAGTGGGAACTGACTGAATGTGAACGGGCCATTTTGTGTCTCTAGTGAATAATACATTAAGGCCAGTGGGAACTGACTGAATGTGACAGGGCCATTTTGTGTCTCTAGTGAATAATACATTTCAAGGCCAGTGGGAACTGACTGAATGTGACAGGGCCATTTTGTGTCTCTAGTGAATAATACATTTCAAGGCCAGTGGGAACTGACTGAATGTGACAGGGCCATTTTGTGTCTCTAGTGAATAATACATTAAGGCCAGTGGGAACTGACTGAATGTGACAGGGCCATTTTGTGTCTCTAGTGAATAATACATTAAGGCCAGTGGGAACTGACTGAATGTGACAGGGCCATTTTGTGTCTCTAGTGAATAATACATTTCAAGGCCAGTGGGAACTGACTGAATGTGACAGGGCCATTTTGTGTCTCTAGTGAATAATACATTTCAAGGCCAGTGGGAACTGACTGAATGTGACAGGGCCATTTTGTGTCTCTAGTGAATAATACATTTCAAGGCCAGTGGGAACTGATTGAATGTGACAGGGCCATTTTGTGTCTCTAGTGAATAATACATTTCAAGGCCAGTGGGAACTGACTGAATGTGACAGGGCCATTTTGTGTCTCTAGTGAATAATACATTAAGGCTAGTGGGAACTGACTGAATGTGACAGGGCCATTTTGTGTCTCTAGTGAATAATACATTAAGGCCAGTGGGAACTGACTGAATGTGAACGGGCCATTTTGTGTCTCTAGTGAATAATACATTAAGGCCAGTGGGAACTGACTGAATGTGACAGGGCCATTTTGTGTCTCTAGTGAATAATACATTAAGGCCAGTGGGAACTGACTGAATGTGACAGGGCCATTTTGTGTCTCTAGTGAATAATACATTTCAAGGCCAGTGGGAACTGACTGAATGTGACAGGGCCATTTTGTGTCTCTAGTGAATAATACATTAAGGCCAGTGGGAACTGACTGAATGTGAACGGGCCATTTTGTGTCTCTAGTGAATAATACATTTCAAGGCCAGTGGGAACTGACTGAATGTGACAGGGCCATTTTGTGTCTCTAGTGAATAATACATTAAGGCCAGTGGGAACTGACTGAATGTGACAGGGCCATTTTGTGTCTCTAGTGAATAATACATTAAGGCCAGTGGGAACTGACTGAATGTGATCGGGCCATTTTGTGTCTCTAGTGAATAATAACTGCTCTGTTTTGGAAACTACTAGAGAGACAGACATTGATTCTGTGGATGTATTTCCTTGTTCATTTCTTTGTATTGGTGCAGATGTATATTCATTTATTAATCGCTTTGTGTTGTGAAGCTTAACATTATGACAAGCACTGCAGCTACAGGAACCATTTGTTGTATTTTATAGCTGTAAATGACTACATTTGAAAGGGAGAATTGTGAATTACTTGAAAAGGTTTCTCCAGTGACAAAAATACTATTTAATATGTCAGTTGTTACATCAAATACTTCAGAAATTACTCATCTAAAAGAAAACATGGAAGGATGAATTTCTAAAGTATTCTCATATTTAATTTTGGTGTCCTGCCTACAGGTTCTTTCCATGTATTGTAACTTATCTTTACCAGCAGGGGGTGACAAAGTCAAAACTTTGAACACACTCTTCAGATTTTTACATGGGGAGAATCTCAATTCAATTTGCTCGACTCCTCACGTCCTCTCCACTGCCCTCTCCTGGTTGAAAACGTGGACACAAATGTGCTTGTATTAAATTAGACCTGCCTTCACTCGTGCACCATCATTTAGAGGAATTCCAAAACGTGTAAAGTGTTAAAAATAAATGTAGCCCGACATTTTATAGACAACAGATTTAGTAGCATATAGTTTTTAAACATGAGCATGCGTTTCTCTTCCGAGAAGAAAACGCTTCTACGATACGGAGCCGAGCAGGTACATTTGTGCTTCCTCGCTGGGAGAAGGCTACTGAGGAGGACACTACTCCGTTCGCCTATTAACAAATTGACACTCGTCTACATATGGCGACCACTTTTCGTTTTATGGGTCACGAAAGAGTAAAGTACTTAGGAGTAGAGAAGAGGACAGACTTTTCCCCAATTGAGAAACTCCCATGACTTCCAATGTGTTCTTTTTAAGTGACAAAAAGAGATTGAGACACATTGGATTAGATCAACAGTCCCAACAATGACTAGTATTTTGTTGTAATCTTTATTGTATTGCACGTTAATTTGAGAAGAAAGTCAATGCTCACTGAAAAGTAGTAAAACATCTCATGAAGGTATTACAATACATTGTCTGAACATCTCATTTCAAGTTATGTAAATACTGTACATTTAATATTCTGCGTCTATGGATGTTGATGGTAATACACTGAAAGTACACGAAGGATCTTTGTGAAATACTGATTATTAACCGAGAACTGATCAAAGATGAGAATCAAACAGCATCTTTATTTGTGGTTTCAGGAAGAAAAGAAAAATAATGTCATGTAAATACAAACATCCTTGAAGATTTTCAAAAGATATGACCCTGATTAAACGTTTAAAGATGACAAACACTTTATATACATTACATTCACCATATATATACAGTATATTACAAAAAATAGGCAGCAAAAGAGTTGATGATTCAAACAACATGAAACAATAGTCTAGTCATAAAGATATTGAAACATATGATTGGTTTCCCTTTCTTCATTATTGTATATTTCGTTCCAAATGACTGTACAACACTTTAGACAAAATCCACAAAAACATATTTTATTTGCTTCAATTGAGTTCTCTCTAGGTTCAAGGCTTCATTATCAAGCTAGGTCTACACTTACCACAACTACAAGAGATCTACGGAAGGATCAACTAAACATTTACTGGCAGGAAAAGACAACTTAAATCAATTCAACATTTTGTACATCGGAATTTTCCACCAGAAAAATAGATGTATGCATTAACCATAATCTAAACTGTACTTACTTTAGATGTATTGGACTTCAGTGACTTTGAAATTGCCACTGAATTCAAATCTGTCTTTATTTTGATTGACAGGTAAGACACTACACTTTAACTTCTAACATTTTCCATCAATGTCTTGACTTTAACGTTGAATATACATTTCACTACATTCGGTTATGGGTGATCTTTAGCAAAATGCTTGTTATAAATGAATACCACTGTAGGAGATTAGAATGCTGGTGAGTTGAAGTTGGCTGAAAAGGCCTGAACATATGACTTACTGATGTAGAATCTTAAATTTGATCACTCTCTGTCGCTGAGAGGAAAAGCAAATGTGTGATGTATTCCAGGTTTAAAAAGGCTTCTAAAGATTGTAATTTCCACTTTAAAATGTCAGACTTGATTTGCCTTAACGGAAATGTATCAAACCCAAGGGTCAGACTCATGGGGTTAACAGGGTCAGACAGTCAGAGTCAGACAGTCATAGTGGATCAGACAGTCATAGGGTTAACAGGGTCAGACAGTCATAGGATTAACAGGGTCAGACAGTCATAGGGTTAACAGGGTCAGACAGTCATGGGGTTAACAGGGTCAGACAGTCATGGGGTTAACAGGGTCAGACAGTCATGTGGTTAACAAGGTTACAGTCATGTGGTTAACAGGGTCAGACAGTCATGTGGTTAACAGTGTCAGACAGCACTGATGGGGTAAGAGTCATGGCTGGATATAGAAGTACATTCACAGATGCAGAAGGAGGTGGAGCAGTGGGTCCCAGAAAACAGGAGGAGAGAAGAGAGAAAGGTGAAGAGAGGAGAAGAGAGAAAGGAGAGGAATAGAGAAAGGTGAGGAGAGGAGAGATGGGAGAGAGGTGAAGAGAGGAGAGAAGAGAAAGGAGAGGAATAGAGAAAGGTGAGGAGAGGAGAGATGGGAGAGAGGTGAAGAGAGGAGAGAAGAGAAAGGAGAGGAATAGAAAAAGGTGAGGAGAGGAGAGATGGGAGAGAGGAGAAGAGAGGTGAAGAGAGAAAGGAGAGGAATAGAGAAAGGTGAGGAGAGGAGAGATGGGAGAGAGGAGAAGAGAAAGGAGAGAAATAGAGAAAGATGAGGAGAGGAGAGATGAGAGAGAGGTGAAGAGAGGAGAGAAGAGAAGAGAAAGGAGAAAAGGGGGAGGTGAAAGAGAGATGGGAGGTGAGGAGAGGAGAGATGGGAGAGAGGATGGGAGGAGGTGAAGAGAGAGAGAAGAGAAAGGAGAGGAATAGAGAAAGGTGTGGAGAAGGACACGAGCTGGCACGCGCACACGTACCCACACACACACACCCAGTGTTCTAACATGCACATCCAGCACTCTTCATCTCCTTGTTGACGTAGTCCTGAAGTTTAAACTTGGGCTCGTTGGGCTCCTTCATAGACCTGTGCTTCAGCTCTCTGAGAGAGAAAGGAAGAGGTCAGAAGGGAGGAGGAAAAGAGACAAAGAGATGGAATGGAGTGAGAAGTCGAGTAGGAGGAAGTGGAAGTCGAGTAGGAGGAAGTGGCTAGTGTAGAGAAAGATAGAGCCAGGGTGTAAATTAATAGAGAAAGATAGAGCCAGAGGGTCCAGGGTCTGAAGGCTAAAGGCCAGGGACTAGAGGCTAGAGGGCAGGGACAAGGGCCTAAAGGCCAGGGACTAAAGACTGGAAGCCAGGGACAAGGGGCTAAACGCTAGAGGCTAAAGGCTAGAGGCCAGGGTCTAGGGACTGAAGGCTAGAAGGTAATGGTGTAGTGGCTGAAGGCTAGAGGCCAGGGACTGAAGGCTAGAAGCCAGGGTCTAGGGGCTGAAGGCTAGAGGCTAGGGTCTAGTGGCTTAATGCCAGGGTCTGAAGAGTAAAGCCCAGGGACTAGAGGCTAAAGGCTAGAGGGCAGGGACAAGGGCCTAAAGGCCAGGGACTAAAGGCTAGAAGCCAGGGGCAAGGGGCTAAACGCTAGAGGCTAAAGGCTAGAGGCCAGGGTCTAGGGACTGAAGGCTAGAGGCCAGGGTCTACGGACTGAAGGCTAGAGGTCATGGTGTAGTGGCTGAAGGCTAGAGGCCAGGGACTGAAGACTAGAAGCCAGGGTATAGGGGCTGAAGGCTAGAGGCCAGGGACTAAAGTCTAGAGGCCAAGGACAAGGGGCTAAAGGCTCGAGGCCAGGGACAAGGGGCTAAACACTAGAGGCCAGGGTCTAGGGACTAAAGGCAAGGGACTGAAGGTTAGGGACTGAAGGCTAAAGCCTAGAGGCCAGGGACAAGGAGCTAAAGGCTAGAGACAAGGGTCTAAAGGCTAGAGACCCGGGTCTAGGGGCTAAAGGCTAGAGGCCAGGGACAAGGGGCTAAAGGCTAGAGGCCAGGGACAAGGGCCTAAAGGCTAGAGGCCAGGGACAAGGGACTAAAGACGAGAGGCCAGGGACTAAAGACTAGAGGCCAGGGACAAGGGGCTAAAGGCTAGAGGCCAGGGACAAGGGGATAAAGACTAGAGGCTAAAGGCTAGGGGTCATGGTGTAGGGGCTGAAGGCTAGAGGCCAGGGTCTGAAGGCTAAAGGCTAGAGGCCAGGGTCTGAAGGCTAAAGGCTAGAGGGCAGGCACAAGGGCCTAAAGGCCAGGGACTAAAGGCTAGAAGCCAGGGGCAAGGGGCTAAACGCTAGAGACGAGGGGCTAAAGGCTAGAGGCCAGGGACAATGGGCTAAAGGCTAGAGGCCAGGGACAAGGGGCTAAAGGCCAGGGACAAGGGGCTAAAGGCTAGAGACCAGGGACTAAAGAATAGAGGACAGGGGCTAGGGCTTGTTTCTGGACTGGACCCCTGTGTAGTTTCATACTCACTTGGCCACAGCAGTGAAGGATAACTCCACATTGAGGCCAGACTTTGCACTGGTCTCCATGTATGGAACCCCAAACTCCTGCAGAGAAACAGACAGGCAGGGTATCTTGAGTTGAACACGCCACATTCACATTGTCTTGAGTGTCTTTGTAGCTAGTCTAGAGCACCAGATATCCTCCCTGATAGCCTGGGGACAACGTTACTTTGCTGCTAATGGTAACAGTATTAGAGACCATTGTTGCCCCCTGGCTGGCCAGGCAGTAACAAATGATGTGTGTGTTTTAGGCACAGCAGCTAATGACAAAGAATATTGAGCATAAACCCATATTAACATTCACCATGAGCACCCAGAAGACACAATAACACAGAGACCCACAGGGAAATAATACAGACACTACAACACATCTGTCCTGGGGTGACTATAGTACTGCTGGGAGTGCACCTTCAGAACCATTCCAATGAGCAGATTGGAATACTAGCTATGTGACAAAGAATTCCTCAGGCAGGGTGTGCGTGGGAGATTTGTCTCAGCATCCAGCACCATAGTAATGACTAGGCTAATGTGTTCCTCTCTCCAGGTTTATGCTATCAGCACTAGAGGTATGCACCAGACTGGGTTTAAATACTATTTGAAGTCTATTAAATACTTTGAGCGTTTTCTTTAGCCTGTCTGGAGAGTCGGATGCGGTGGGTTTGGAATTTTGGGACTTTCTTATTGGTTCCATTGCGAAAGCAAGTTCAATCAAGCCCATCTAAACTATTTGACATGATTTCAAATAGTAGCTGAACCCAGGTCTGCAAGGCACTTTGATATTTGTATTGTAGCCATGTTCCACAGCGGTAGTCAGGGGAATGAGAAAGTGTATTCATATTTCCTACAACGTTCAAAGTCCTATTTGCACCAGTATCTGTATTCATCTGAGAGTGCATAGCTGTGAAATTGAGTTCAACTAAATATTCCTCACTGTTGTATTGTATGCATGTGTTTAGAGAGAAAATACAAACATATGAAAAATGAGACTAGATGTCCATCCTATAGAAGCATGAAAGAGCCTGTAGATAATATCAAGATAGCAAGCCGTGGTGCAAAGATCCTTGGTGCAAAGATACTGTATACAGACAGACTACATTCAGGTTCTATGGTAAAGTAATATCTCATAAACCTGGCCTTTCTTCTTGATATTTATCTTTGATTTTTGCAGACGGTGTATTTTCCTCCCAACAGTGAAAATCAATATGAATTAGATCAATGGACTGAGTCCAATAAAAGAGAGAGTGAGAGAGAGAGAGAGAGAGAGAGAGAGAGAGAGAGCACAACCCATATTTATGCTTATTTATTTTATCTTGTGTCCTTTAACTATTTGTACATTGTATATATATATATAATATGACATTTGTAATGTCTTTACTGTTTTGAAACTGCTGTATGTGTAATGTTTACTGTTCATTTTTGTTGTTTTTCACATTATATATTCACTTTGTATGTTGTCTACCTCACTTGCTTTGGCAATGTTAACACATGTTTCCCATGCCAATAAAGCCCTTGAATTGAATTGAATTGAATTGAGCGAGAGAGTGAGAGAGAGAGTGAGAGAGAGAGTGAGAGAGAGAGTGAGAGCGAGAGAGTGAGAGCGAGAGAGTGAGAGAGAGAGTGAGAGCGAGACAGACAGCGAGCGAGCGGGAAAGAGAGAAACAGAGAGATATATATACAGAGAGAGAGAGCGAGAGCAAGAGATACCAAGAGAGAGAAAAAGAGAGGAGAGATGCAGAGAAAGGGAGATACAGAGAGAGTTAGAGAGAGAAAAAGACACACAGACAAAGAGAGATGCAGAGATATATATATATAAAGAGACAGATACAGTTGAAGTCGAAAGTTTACATACACTTAGGTTGGAGTCATTAAAACTTGTTTTTCAACCACTCCACAAATTTCTTGTTAACAAACTATAGTTTGTGCATGACACAAGTAATCTTTCCAACAATTGTTTACAGACAGATTATTTCACTTATAATTCACTGTATCACAATTCCAGTGGGTCAGAAGTTTACATACACTAAGTTGACTGTGCCTTTAAACAACTTGGAAAATTCCAGAAAATGATGTCATGGCTTTAGAAGCTTCTGTCAGGCTAATTCATCATTTGATTCAATTGGAGGTGCACCTGTGGATGTATTTCAAGGCCTACCTTCAAACTCAGTGCCTCTTTGCTTGACATCATCAAAAGAAATCAGCCAAGACCTCAGAAAAAAAAGTGTAGACCTCCACAAGTCTGGTTCAAACGCCTGAAGGTACCACGTTCATCTGTACAAACAATAGTACGCAAGTATAAACACCATGGGACCACGCAGCCGCCATACCGCTCAAGAAGGAGACGTGTTCTGTCTCCTAGAGATGAACATACTTTGGTGCGAAAAGTGCAAATCAATCCCAGAACAACAGCAAAGGACCTTGTGAAGATGCTGGAGGAAACAGGTACAAAAGTATCTATATCCACAGTTAACGTCTTTGGGACAGGGGGCAGTATTTTCACGTCCAGATGAAATGGGTGTCCAAAGTAAACGGCCTGCTACTCAGACCCAGAAACTAAGATATGCATATTATTAGTAGATTTGGATAGAAAACACTCTGAAGTTTCTAAAACTGTTTGAATCATGTCTGTGAGTATAACATAACTTACTCGGCAGGCAAAACCGCGAGGAGAAACGTTCAGATTTGTATTTTTTGAGGTCACTCTCTTTTCAATGAGTTTTCATTGGGAATCCAGATTTCTAATGGACTGCAGTTCCTATCGCTTCCACTGGATATCAACAGTCTTTAGAAATTGGTTGAGGTTTTTCCTTTGAGAAATGAAGAAGTAACACTGTTCAGAATGAGGGAAGTGTACTCTTTGATAGAGGCGTGTGACCTGAAAAGCTCGCTCCACTTTGTTTTCCTCCGGTATTGAACACAGATCATCCAGTCTTCAATTTTATCGATTATTTACGTTAAAAAACACCTAAAGTTGTATTAGGAAAGTAGTTTGACATGTTTGGACAAAGCTTACAGGTAACTTATGAGACATTTTGTAGTCAGGTTGCGCGACTTGGAACCAGTGTTTCTCTGGATCAAATGCGCCAAATAAATGGACATTTTGGATATATATATCGACGGAATTAATCGAACAAAAGGACCATTTATGATGTGTATCAGACATATTGGAGTGCCAACAGCTCGTCATAAGTAAGGCATGAATTCTATCTTTATTTCTGCGTTTTGTGTCGCGCCTGCAGGGTTGAAATATGCTTTTCTGTCTTTGTTTACTGCTATCCCCAGATAATAGCATCGCTCGCCGAAAAGCTTTTTGGAAATCTGACACATTGCCTGGATTCACTACAAGTGTAGCTTTCATTTGGTATCTTGAATGTGTGATTTCATGAAAGTTCAAATGTTATAGTAATTTATTTGAATTTGGTGCTCTGCATTTTCACTGGATGTTGGCCAGTTGGGACGCTACTGTCCCACATATCCAAGAGAGATTAAACGAGGAAGAGGCTACTGCTCCAAAACCACCATAAAAAAAGTCAAACTACGGTTTACAACCGCACACAGAGACAAAGATCATATTTTTTGGAGAAATGTCCTCTGGTCTGATGAAACAAAAATAGAACTCTTTGCCCATAATGACCATCGGAAAAAGGGGGAGGTTTGTTAAGCCGAAGAACACCATCCCAACCGTGAAGCACGGGGGTGGCAGCATCATGTTGTGGGGGTGATTTGCTGCAGGAGGGACTGGTGCACTTCAAAAAATAGATGGCATCATGAGGAAAGGAAATGATGTGGATATATTGAAGCAACATCTCAAGACATCAGTCAGGAAGTTAAAGCTCAGTTGCAAATGGGTCTTCCAAATGGACAATGACCCCAAGCATACTTCCTAAGTTGTGGCAAAATGGCCTAAGGACAACAAAGTCAAGGTATTGGAGTGGCCGTCATAAAGCCCTGACCTCAATCCTATAGAAAACGTGTGGGCAGAACTGAAAAAGTGTGTGCGAGCAAAGAGGCCTACAAACCTGACTCATTTACACCAGATCTGTCAGGAGGAATGGGCCAAAAATGACCCAACTTATTGTGGGAAGCTGTGGAAGGCTACCCGAAACATTTGACCCAAGTTAAACAATTTAACGCAATGCTACCAGATACTAATTGAGTGTATGTACACTTCTGACCCACTGGGAATGTGATGAAAGAAATAAAAGCTGAAATAAATCACTCTCTCTACTATTATTCTGAGATTTCACATTCTTAAAATAAAGTGATGATCCGAACTGACCTAAGACAGGAAATTTTCACTTGGATTAAATGTCAGGAACTGTGAAAAACTGAGTTTAAATGTATTTGGCTAAGGTGTGTGTAAACTTACGACTTCAACTGTAGATACACAGAGGGAGAGATACAGAGAGAGAGAGAGACAGTTAATTGACCGTGGTGTCGTTCACTGTTCGAGTCAATCTGCATCTTCCTCAGTATTAACTCATTTCTTTAAAGTGACACTCACCTTGGCCAGCCTCTCTCCATCCTCTCTCTTCACCACCCTCTGCTGTGTGGCATCAGCCTGGGGAGAGATCAGAAAAAGAAAAGCAAGAGAGAGAGAGACCGAAAGAAAGACAGAAAGAGAGAGATGAGAAAGGTAGAGACTCTCTGATACCACCATACCACCACCATGCATGACTAGCCTCAATCTCACTATCATCAATGCAGGGGCTTGTCTTAAAAATCCCCTTGTTCCAGGAGGATTACGTAATGGAAAACAACACATTCCGTACAGAATATGGGATCAGACCTACATTTCTTGAGTCTAGATTATGTGTGGGCATTCTAATGAGGGGATGATTCCCGGTGTGTGGGGACTGTTTAGATTAGACTACACATCTGGACCAAGCATCTGTTCCCTGCTCTAGCAGTATGTGGATGGGACTTATTTATATTAGCAGTGATTTGTTACATCCCTCCTGCATATGTGCTGATCTGGTGTTGTGTCTGTGTTGTTATCTGGCAGCAGATGTGACAGGGTTAGAAGCAATTCCAGTAGACTAGAGATAACTTTATTGTTCCAATGGACATAGTTTTGAATCAGGAAGTAGACACTGAAGTACTCATAGAACATATACAAGTGAATCCGGGTTACTAAGTAGGCTCAGATTGATGCTCAATGTTAAAACCAGAATGATTGCAACCTGCCTACATGTCGTTTTAAAGTACAATAGACCAACACAGCTACTGTATTAGGTCAAAGCTGTGTGTTGGAAAACCTTGGTAGAGCATGGGTGGAGTAGGCATTGTGGTGCTCATGTGAATTTCCTTTCTTTTTGAGCTTCAGAAAAATGCGTATTCTCACTTAAAAGGTAGATTTAGTGTTTAGTGTTACACTATGAGGATATACTGTGAATAGATCCTCCAAGTCCTGGGCTACGTTTATACTGTACAATTTATTTGGTTTCTCTGTCTATTGTTTATGGTTGTTGTGTCTGTCTGTTTTCTTTGTGTCTGCCTGTCTGTCTGTCTGTTGTGTCTGTGTTGTGTCTGGGCTGCTGTTTGATGTGGCTGCAGGTGTGTCCGTCTGGGTTCAGGCCTAACCCAGGAAACCTTACCTTGTTTCCCAGCAGCATCAGGACCACATCCTGCTGGGCGTAATCGTGGATCTCAGTCAGCCAGGCCTGGGGTGGAGATGACAACAAGAGGAGAGACATGATAAGGAAACACTCAGGATACAGAGAGAGCGAGAGGAGAATCACTCAGGATACAGAGAGAGAGAGGAGAGACACTCAGGATACAGAGAGAGAGAGGAGATACACTCAGGATACAGAGAGAGAGAGGAGAGACACTCAGGATACAGAGAGAGAGAGGAGAGACACTCAGGATACAGAGAGAGAGAGGAGAGACACTCAGGATACAGAGAGAGAGGAGAGACACTCAGGATACAGAGAGAGAGAGGAGATACACTCAGGATACAGAGAGAGAGAGGAGATACACTCAGGATACAGAGAGAGAGAGGAGATACACTCAGGATACAGAGAGAAAGAGGAGAGACACTCAGGATACACAGAGAGAGAGGAGATACACTCAGGATACAGAGAGAGAGAGGAGAGACACTCAGGATACAGAGAGAGAGAGGAGAGACACTCAGGATACACAGAGAGAGAGGAGAGACACTCAGGATACAGAGAGAGAGAGGAGAGACACTCAGGATACAGAGAGAGAGAGAGGAGATACACTCAGGATACAGAGAGAGAGAGGAGATACACTCAGGATACAGAGAGAGAGAGGAGAGACACTCAGGATACAGAGAGAGAGAGAGGAGAGACACTCATGATACAGAGAGAGAGAGAGAGAGAGAGAGAGAGAGAGAGAGAGAGAGAGAGAGAGAGAGAGAGAGAGACACTCAGGATACACAGAGAGAGAGGAGAGACACTCAGCATACAGAGAGAGGGGAGAGACACTCAGGATACAGAGAGAGAGAGGAGAGACACTCAGGATACAGAGGGAGAGAGAGAGGAGAGACACTCATGATACAGAGAGAGAGAGAGAGAGGAGAGACACTCAGGATACAGAGAGAGAGAGAGAGAGAGAGAGAGAGAGAGAGAGAGAGAGAGAGAGAGAGAGAGAGAGAGAGAGAGAGAGAGAGAGAGAGAGAGAGAGAGAGAGAGAGAGAGAGAGAAGAGAGACACTCAGGATACAGAGAGAGAGGAGAGACACTCAGGATACAGGGAGACAGAGAGGAGAGACACTCAGCAGACAGAGAGAGAGGGGAGAGACACTCAGCATACAGAGAGAGAGTGGAGAGACACTCAGGATACAGAGAGAGAGACAGAGGGAGAGTATTGGGCAGAATGAGTACAGTCCAAACAGCATCAGCAGTAATAAACCCCTGTAGAGACAAGGCCTGGACAAGGCATAAGGGAAATAATAAAAAGCTTTATTACACACCAGCCCATATAATCACCGTCACCTGGCAACTCAATGCCTCATCATCACAACAACAACAGTAACCCTTCTGACCACTGAGCAGCAAGAAGGCCAGGCCATATATCCATGCCATCGTTAATAGGTTTTTAAATCGACTGGGGCATAGATCCACCCCTTGCCAATGTAATATCCCTCATCTCAGCTGTACTCTGTGCAGAGCACCACTATAATGATGCTTAATTGCTCCATCCCAGTGAAAAAGTCTACATTGGCTTTCTGACTGCACCGCAATCAATCCTCCTTTCTGTTAGAACATGGAGACCAGAGTCTGATTCTCCAAGTTGGGACTCTTCTAATTACATCTGGAGATGACCTGGTGGGTGTAACGATTTAACCCCTCGGTCACATGGAGATGACCTGGTGGGTGTAACGATTTAACCCCTCGGTCACATGGAGATGACCTGGTGGGTGTAACGATTTAACCTCTCGGTCACATGGAGATGACCTGGTGGGTGTAACGATTTAACCCCTCGGTCACATGGAGATAACCTGGTGGGTGTAACGATTTAACCCCTCGGTCACATGGAGTTGACCTGGTGGGTGTAACGATTTAACCCCTCGGTCACATGGAGATGACCTGGTGGGTGTAACGATTTAACCCCTCGGTCACATGGAGATGACCTAGTGTGTGTGTGTGTGTGTTTAAGTTTGTGTGTGAGGAATAGGAGAGACCCACTGTGGTGAACCCATTAGAGACCTTACAGGGAAATGGGTGATGACATCAGGTTAACCATGGTCCATGTTGAGCACATTTTAGTAGGAAAAGTTAAATAGTGACCTATCTGATAACATCTGTGTCACATACTGATGACCTGTTAGTTAGAGGCCAATAAAGTGCTCCGGGGGATGTTTCCCCTAAGTACAGATCTAGGATCAGCTTCCTGCTATCCTAACCTGAACCATTAGTGGGGAAAAGATCAGCGTATTGGGGAAACATGACCCTTCTACCAATAAAGTCCTCTGACGTCAGTGGTCATGTTGGGGGAAAGAGACTGTTCAATCCATCCATGCCCTCTGGTAGAATAGTGATGAAGGTAGAGTCAGTGGTCATGTTGGGGGAAAGAGACTGTTCAATCCATCCATGCCCTCTGGTAGAATAGTGATGAAGGTGAAGTCAGTGGTCATGTTGGGGGACAGAGACTGTTCAATCCATCCATGCCCTCTGGTAGAATAGTGATGAAGGTGAAGTCAGTGGTCATGTTGGGGGAAAGAGACTGTTCAATCCATCCATGCCCTCTGGCAGAATAGTGATGAAGGTGAAGTCAGTGGTCATGTTGGGGGAAAGAGACTGTTCAATCCATCCATGCCCTCTGGCAGAATAGTGATGAAGGTGAAGTCAGTGGTCATGTTGGGGGAAAGAGACTGTTCAATCCATCCATGCCCTCTGGCAGAATGGTGTTCCAGGCAATGCTGACACTTATCCCATCCTTTTCAAAACATCATGAGTGTGCAACTAGCGAGAGACAGAAGAGACATACTGTTTGGGAGAAGAGTGGAGAATCAGGACGTGTCCTTTGCCTTAATCTAATGACACACTAGTGTGGAGTTGTCTGGACAACTTTTGTCCAACTGGAGGTGGAGTTTCCATCTTCAAAGCCTCTCATTCCCATCATCACCTCTGTAAGGCAATGCCCACATCTGATAGAATAAGGGATGAGGACGCTCTGCAGCCAAATAACCCCCCACCCATCTGCAGCATGTATACACCAGCCCATTGCCACGGCACCCCATCCCCTCACCTGGATCAGCAGCAGAACTGGGTTCAAAATGTTTCAAATACTTAAGATCGATTGAGCTTGCCTTGACACAATTTAACCAATGGAGTAGTCCCAAAACTCCACCCACTCCAGGCAGGCTAACGCTAACTCAAAGTGTTCTAATACTACAGCATTTGAACCCAGGTCTCAGATCAGCTCCAAACCAAGGAAGAAAGCCTGGCTCTCAGCTCTGCCCATCCAGCCACATCTAACACAATGATATCTGAGCCACAAGAAAGCACATTTGCATTGGATGGCCAAACTCAAAGCAGATGCCACTGCACAACAACACTCTATGCTGTGCTGCTCTTTTTCAAATGTTGAAGGCCTGGACTTGTCTGGACTTGGTAAGCTTGCTTTGAAGTTTAATGATGTACTGTGCCTTTAAACTGTGAAGATAAAGGATAAAAGATACTTGACTTGATATCTAATCAAACTTCAAGGGATAGTTCAACCAAATGACATATTGGTTTCCTTACTCTGAATCCTGTTTTCTTTGTAATGTGAGTTCACTATCCCTTTAACTATCCGATAAACCTCTGAAACACATCCCACTGGGCAAAAACGGATTGCATCAATGTTGTTTCCACATCATTTCAACCCACAAATTCAATGTGATGATGTTAAATGAAAGTGGAAAACGGATGTGATTTGAAAAAAGTAATCTATGTAAGGGAATTTTGTATTTTTTTTCACCCAACTTCGAACTGAAATACAATGACATGGTGATAATTTGGGGGGGGGATTTCAGGTTGAATTCACGTCATTTTACAACTCAACCAAATGTACATCAAAACTAGACGTTGAACTGACGTCTGTTCCCAGTGGGATGCCATTAGTCAGTCACTCATACAGAATAATAGTGATAAAGGTGAAGTCATTGACTCATTAGAGCACATTGGATACCATGTCAACACTTTAATGATCCTGCTGTGAGTCTGTGCGTCTTTAATAGCCAACGGGTCTCTCATAGACTCCAGTGGAGTTACTGACAAAACATCTCCATGACTGTACAGGGGGGTGGGATCAGCTGATCCAAGATCTGTTTGTGTCTTGCCAACTCCTAAGGTCATTGTCATGTTTGGACACAAACAGATCTGGGACCAGGCTAAGTCCTTTTGAGGAATGGAAGAGTATCTTTATGTTCCCTACTGTACTGCATCATACTCAGCGATAGCTTAGGGACAGTTTTTCACAAGTACTCTTCAATTGTCGTTAGTGGTTGTACTAAATTACCCTCCAATTACACAAGATGCTTTTGTTTACATTGTAAACCGAGCTAGTCGATGTAGCTAGCTAGCTGGAGTTTCTGCTAGCTGGAGTTTCTGCTAGCTTGAGTTTCTGCTAGCTGGAGTTTCTGCTAGCTGGAGTTTCTGCTAGCTTGAGTTTCTGCTAGCTGGAGTTTCTGCTAGCTTGAGTTTCTGCTAGCTGGAGTCTCTGCTAGCTGGAGTTTCTGCTAGCTAACATTGAGTGGCTGCTGCCAACACACTGACACTGACTCAACTCCAGCCACTTTAATAATGGGAATTGATGGGAAATGATGTAAATATATCACTAGCCACTTTAAACAATGCTACTTTATATAATGTTACTTACCCTACATTATTCAGGAGGCTCAGGAGGCTGAAGAAATTCGGCTTGTCACCAAAAGCACTCACAAACTTCTACAGATGCACAATCGAGAGCATCCTGGCGGGCTTTATCACCGCCTGGTACGGCAACTGCTCCACCCTCAACTGTAAGGCTCTCCAGAGGGTAGTGAGGTCTGCACAACGTATCACCGGGGGCAAACTACCTGCCCTCCAGGACACCTACACCACCCGATGTTACAGGAAGGCCATAAAGATCATCAAGGACATCAACCACCCGAACCACTGCCTGTTCACCCCGCTATCATCCAGAAGGCGAGGTCAGTACAGGTGCATCAAAGCTGGGACCGAGAGACTGAAAAACAGCTTCTATCTCAAGGCCATCAGACTGTTAAACAGCCACCACTAACATTGAGTGGCTGCTGCCAACACACTGTCATTGACACTGACCCAACTCCAGCCACTTCAATAATGGGAATTGATGGGATATGATGTAAATATATCACTAGCCACTTTAAACAATGCTACCTTATATAATGTTACTTACCCTACATTATTCATCTCATATGCATATGTATATACTGTACTCTACATCATCGACTGCATCCTTATGTAATGCATGTATCACTAGCCACTTTAACTATGCCACTTTGTTTACATACTCATCTCATATGTATATACTGTACTCGATACCATCTACTGTATGCTGCTCTGTACCATCACTCATTCATATATCCTTATGTACATATTCTTTATCCCCTTACACTGTGTATAAGACAGTAGTTTTGGAATTGTTAGTTAGATTACTTGTTGGTTATTACTGCATTGTCGGTACTAGAAGCACAAGCATTTCGCTACACTCGCATTAACATCTGCTAACCATGTGTATGTGACAAATAAAATTTGATTTGATTTGATTTGATTTAGTTTCTGCTAGCTTGAGTTTCTGCTAGCTGGAGTTTCTGCTAGCTTGAGTTTCTAATTGCTTGAGTTTCTGCTAGCTTGAGTTTCTGCTAGCTTGAGTTTCTACTTGCTTGAGTTTCTGCTAGCTTGAGTTTCTAATTGCTTGAGTTTCTGCTAGCTGGAGTTTCTGCTAGCTTGAGTTTCTACTTGCTTGAGTTTCTGCTAGCTTGAGTTTCTGCTAGCTTGAGTTTCTGCTAGCTTGAGTTTCTGCTAGCTTGAGTTTCTGCTAACTGGAGTTTCTGCTAGCTGGAAGCTTCTTGACGTCATAAATCTTAGTAAAATAGCCAGTGGTGTCTAGTGGAGGCCATATGCAACCAAAATCAACTTTATTTCTCATTATTTCAATTCATCCAATAGAATGAACCCACATCAGCCTTACATTTTTATTTGAACCTCCGCGATCCTTGAGCTTGGATGCTGCCATGGGACGTGACGCAACACGGCCAGTATAGCAGCTTTCATTGATTTCAAAGGAAGACTTCCCTCAACGGTCCGATGGCTGTAGTGTAGCAGCGTAGCATAACCCACAATGCCCAGTTTGAACATAAAAGGGAGGCGGACACAAGGTGTTCAATTAACGACTGAGCAGAAACCTTCTGTGGTGCTGTGAATTTCCACTTCAGCTGTACCCAGAATTAGCATGAACTTTGAACATCCACTTTGCAAACTCCATGTGCACGTCCCTGTGCGATGGTTGAATGTTCATTTTTACATAAAAGGGCAGCATTACTCAGTGTAGCATTGTGTGAGGACATCCAGGAGAATAGGGTTTCGATGGACTGCTATTTTACATACAGAGTTGAATTCTCCCTCTCTCCCTCCCCCTCTCTCTATCCGTCTCTCTTCCTCCCCATTTCTCTCCCCCTCTCACATCTTGCATTGTGTGGTTGATGGCTCTTGTAAAAGGCTTTACGTTAGGCCCAACAAGGAGCGCTAGCCATATTCCCATTAGTATGTCTATCAATGTGTTGTTAAGCCCAGACAGTTATTACTAAGTAAATCCAGATGGTTGAGTCTTCGTACACTACAGCCAGGTGTTTTCCATTACCAACCACCAAGGGAAGGCTGCTCTGTTCATGTTGTAATTTGTCAGTGTTTTATTTGTATAGTAATTGAGTGAGTTTGGGTCCCTCTGGTGTGTGTGTGTGTAGTGTGTAGAGGTGTAAAGTAATTAGTAACACAGGGTTGAATTGGTGAAAGACAGACATTATATGGAGTCTGAAGTATATTGAAGTCTGGCAACTTTATGGTTTATGCACTTTATTTTGTATTGCTTTTTTAAAATCTTTACACTTTAATTGCTTTGAATGTTTAATTTATTCTCAAATGTTAATATTATATATTTCTTTACAAATACTTATGTTTAAAAAAAATACAGATGTGCCTTCTTGTCTTAGTTCCTACTGTACATTCATTTCCTCACTTCCTATAATGCATGGAAAATATCACGTGTAAACAACGTTCAGGTAACCTTACTGAAATTAGCTAATTGTCAGGGTCAATGTTTTTATTTAACTCAATTACTTTTACTCTACGTCATTCCAGTAATTTTACCTCTACTTGAGTATGGTATTTCAGTACTTTTTCCAACCCTGGTAGTGTGTAGCGTGCGCCATGAATGTGGCCATCTGTGTGTGAAAACACCTTCTAACCTCTGTAATGCCCATTAGGAAAGACGATGGTCGGCTAGAAGAAGAAAACTATGTATTATCTGTCTTCAACACTCATTCCTCCTCAGTCCGTTAGGAGAGAAGCCATCCCTTTGTCTGAGTGGCCTCCGAGTTCGCTATAGGAAATCAGATTTGTGTTTTAATGTACTCAGCGCTAATGAGGTCAGGGATGTTTAGGCAGGGCTCAGTTCATTAGGCTACAAGATAGAAGAAAACAAACTTATTGGAATAACTTGACTCGTCCAATAAGAAACGCTAATATACACAACTCAGGTAATAACCCAGGAGAGAGGCACCATGGGCCAAGGAAGGGAGGGGGAGACCCTGCCTCCAGGCCACCTCTTCAGGCTAATGAATGCCCTCAGAGCCTGCCTGAGAGTACACAACCTTACTCACCCAGATAAACAGGGAGGCAGATGGAGACAGAGGAAGTTAGAGGGGCCATTTACTTGTGTTTACAATGTAAACCAAGGAGACATTAAAACAGTCATGTCTATGGTTGAGATCATGATTGGGGTCAATTCAATTTCAACTCAGTCAATTCAGGAAGTAAACTGAAATCTAAATGAGGAATTTCAATTTACTTCCTTAATTGACATAATTGAGTTAAACTTGGGTCGTCTTTTTGAATATTATAGAACAGAGTGATTGAGGAGGGTAGAGTGTGTAATACCCAATTCAGGACAGTGTACAAGGTCCCCCACAGTAAATGTGTTCCCCACTTATTTACATTCTACATGACCAACTGTCATTTACTCAATTGAGCACTTTGCTACTTATCGACTAGATGTGAGCACATGGATACAGACCTGAGTAATCGGTGATGGATCGACATATTTTGATTTGAATGTTGTACTATTGATTCATTCTTGCCACTTTATTGCTTGGAACTTGACTGGAAAAGACACAGTGTCACATTGCTCATCGTCAACACAACTCACTCCCCATCAGGGCAACAGAGTAACAAACTAAAACAGAACTGAGTCGTTTGCTCTCCTTAACCTTGTCTGACTAGTAAAGCACTGCATTTCCCATTGGTGCACCACAGAACAGCACATCACTGCATAATACCATGAGAGGCCTTATTCCCAACCAGACCAGTTGAGCCAGGGGTAAATAATTGTTATTCTTCAACCTGGCATCCCTGGACATGACCAAACTGGCAACCCTGAATATGACAACCTTCATGTGTCATAACCTGTTATTCTCAAACAAGAAAAGGTTTAATGGAATACAACTTCTCCCTCTATTGAATAGCTGAGAATCAGGACCATGGTTAGGATATACTCCAACCTGGCAACCTCGAACACAAGGACCTTCGTATCTCAGTCTCATAACAAGAAATCCAGTTTTCTGGAATAAAACCTCTCCTTCTAGATCGTGAGGATCTAGAACCGGGCAACCCTGAACACGACCAATCCTCAACACAAGTATCTTTGTGTATCATAACTTGTGTATCATAAGAAATTGTTATTTTCAAACCTGGCCTCCCTAAACATTTATATAACAAGACATTTCTCCAACATGGCAACCTTGAACACACGGCCCTTCATGTCTCATAACCATTCTCCAACAATAAATCATGTTGACTGGAACACAACCTCCCCCCTCTATTCGACAGCTTGCCTATAAATGTCCTCTGGTCCCATTTTGACTTGTAATTAACCAAAACCAGTAATGAACCATTATTGAGCTGTTTACGGCTGCTGCCCCCTCGTGGGTAATTTCACCACAACCATAATTCTTTCCAGGTGACATCTCATCCCCATCTATCCCGGGGAATGGTAGAACAACAACATCCTTCAGCATGTGGGGGAGGATAAAGTCACTAGTGAAATGGAAAGATACACAGAGAGATTTGATATTAATACTGTCAGGCTGGAATTTAATTCAAAAGGGCCAAAAAACTAAATATAATTGACAAATACACTATAGGAGTTGTGAAAACAAAACAGATCTGGGACCAGGCTAGAGAATGAAGACAGGACAAACAGATCTGGGACCAGGCTAGAGGATGAAGACAGGACAAACAGATCTGGGACCAGGCTAGAGGATGAAGACAGGACAAACAGATCTGGGACCAGGCTAGAGGATGAAGACAGGACAAACAGATCTGGGACCAGGCTAGAGGATGAAGACAGGACAAACAGATCTGGGATCAGGCTAGAGGATGAAGACAGGACAAACAGATCTGGGACCAGGTTAGAGGATGAAGACAGGACTAACAGATCTGGGACCAGGTTAGAGGATGAAGACAGGACAAACAGATCTGGGACCAGGCTAGAGGATGAAGACAGGACAAACAGATCTGGGACCAGGCTAGAGGATGAAGACAGGACAAACAGATCTGGGATCAGGCTAGAGGATGAAGACAGGACAAACAGATCTGGGACCAGGCTAGAGAATGAAGACAGGACAAACAGATCTGGGACCAGGCTAGAGAATGAAGACAGGACAAACAGATCTGGGACCAGGCTAGAGAATGAAGACAGGACAAACAGATCTGGGACCAGGTTAGAGGATGAAGTCAGGACTAACAGATCTGGGACCAGGCTAGAGGATGAAGACAGGACAAACAGATCTGGGACCAGGTTAGAGGATGAAGACAGGACAAACAGATCTGGGACCAGGTTAGAGGATGAAGTCAGGACTAACAGATCTGGGACCAGGCTAGAGGATGAAGACAGGACAAACAGATCTGGGACCAGGTTAGAGGATGAAGACAGGACAAACAGATCTGGGACCAGGTTAGAGGATGAAGTCAGGACTAACAGATCTGGGACCAGGTTAGAGGATGAAGACAGGACAAACAGATCTGGGACCAGGCTAGAGGATGAAGACACCAGTGAAAAGAGATGCATACAGAGAGACACACAGTGGAGTTCTGCTCTCGGGCTGGAATGTAATTCAAAGCCCTGTATATGTATTCCAACACCGAAGGACCAGGTATACAGGGTACAGTGTAGGCAGACAGCCTGAAGGAAAACATATGAATCCTGATTTTGGAGACAGGTCTTTGATATAAGAATTGTTTGATATAAGAAGTGACTGGTCACCTGCTAAGGCATTTAGCACACACTGGCTATGACTAGCAGGACAGACAATGCTGCTCTGCAGAACTTCCTGTGACTCAGGACAGACAATGCTGCTCTGCAGAACATCCTGTGACTCAGGACAGACAATGCTGCTCTGCAGAACATCCTGTGACTCAGGACAGACAATGCTGCTCTGCAGAACATCCTGTGACTCAGGACAGACAATGCTGCTCTGCAGAACATCCTGTGACTCAGGACAGACAATGCTGCTCTGCAGAACATCCTGTGACTCAGGACAGACAATGCTGCTCTGCAGAACATCCTGTGACTCAGGACAGACAATGCTGCTCTGCAGAACATCCTGTGACTCAGGACAGACAATGCTGCTCTGCAGAACATCCTGTGACTCAGGACAGACAATGCTGCTCTGCAGAACATCCTGTGACTCAGGACAGACAATGCTGCTCTGCAGAACATCCTGTGACTCAGGACAGACAATGCTGCTCTGCAGAACATCCTGTGACTCAGGACAGCTCAGTTGTAATCATGACAGCTGAGGTGTAGAAGAATATAAAGCTTAAAGGGAGAGAGAGAGAGAAAGGGCAGAACAGAGAGAATGATAAAGAGTAAGCGATTGAATGAGAAAAGGAACAGACATTGTAATTAACCTCTCCTTTACCAGTGTTGGAACGTGGGTGTGATGACAGGCCCTAGACGGATAGGAGCCTCGTGATTAACAGCCTATTAGGAAAGGAGACACAGTGGCCTGGTGAATACTAAACAACCACAGGCATTTAGAGATACGGCTGGCTATGCTACAGCCACACAGGGATGATTCAGACAGCAAAGGGCTGTTCCACATTAGGGCCCTAAAGTGCTTTTTAAACGAGTGAAACAAAAAGAGAGACAAACCTAACCAAATCTAAAATGTTCTCTATTTCACCCTCCCTCTCCGCCTGTTTCTGTATTTATACAAACAAGCTGGTATATTTGTATTGCCACTGCAACAGACATTAGCATACTGTTTGAGTAAATAAGCACCGTCTCTCCAGCCTAGTGGTGGTCATGACCTGTGTTCATTAAAACAAAGTAAATACCAAACATACTTACAGTTCAGAGAACGTTTCTCTTTTCTTTTCCAGATGAACCTCAAAGGGTATTTTGTGAAGTCGGTTCTCATTACATTCAACAATTACCCAAAGCTAAGTCAGGACATCTCCCTCCCTCTCCCTCCCGCTCCCTCTCTCTCTCTAGCACTCACTCTTCCACAGTGTTGACACCAATCCATTTTCCACAGCAGCTTTAACATCCTTTATGTCCAATTACACACCTGCTTATCAACCTGTTGGAGAGTGGAGAGACTTTTTACCAGCCGTTAGGACGGTGTAAATAATTCAACGCTCTGAATTGAGGTTCTGCTCTCCAATGGTTTCCATTGAACTGAATTGAGGTCCTGCTCTCCAATGGTTTCCATTGAACTGAATTAAGGTCCAACTCTCCAATGGTTTCCATTGAACTGAATTGAGGTCCTGCTCTCCGATGGTTTCCATTGAACTGAATTGAGGTCCTGCTCTCCAATGGTTTCCATTGAACTGAATTGAGGTCCTGCTCTCCAATGGTTTCCATTGAACTGAATTAAGGTCCTGCTCTCCAATGGTTTCCATTGAACTGAATTGAGGTCCTGCTCTCCAATGGTTTCCATTGAACTGAATTAAGGTCCTGCTCTCCAATGGTTTCCATTGAACTGAATTGAGGTCCTGCTCTCCAATGGTTTCCATTGAACTGAATTGAGGTCCTGCTCTCCAATGGTTTCCATTGAACTGAATTGACAAAAGTTAACACCTTCAGCACTGGACAGAGAATACTGATTCTCCTCATGATCAAATTAAATGTAATTTTAATAAAGTGTTATATCAGGCAGAGAGACGTTGGCAGACATATTGTTGGAGGTCAGTCTTCAAAGTCTACAGCTAGTTCACTGAGGAGAAGGTTCTTGAAGAACCTTATGGCTCTTTCTCAGTGGAGAAGGTTCTTGAAGCTAACTAGTTATTCATCTTTCCTCAAGTCCTCTCTCCTTGCCTCCTTCTCAAAACACATTGGAGGAGGAGATTCAAGGTCTCTTCCCTTAGGTCTTCTCATCCAATGCATTTTGAGAAGGTGGTTAGGAGAAAGGACACAAGTAACCAAGGGAAGACAAACTGAGAAAGGAGTTACTCCTCCAATACCCCACAATGCACCTGGCATGCTAATGATCCTCCCATTCCCAGGAGGAAATTACATGTTCGTAAGGTGCAATCTGGCCCCACCATAAGTGGTTCACCCCGCTGGCAGGAAGTGATGCGCAGGAGGGGGTTATCAGCGTGGTCCAATCAGAATAGCAGGACTCAGTTAGACACCACTTATCCCTGGGGGAGTTATAAACTACACCACAGACTATGGTTTAAGGGGATATAGGCACTCCATCATAGGGTTCAAGTCTAATTCCGGTACTATCTACGGCCAAATGCATATGCAGCCAAATGGCAAATTATTAGGTGACAGAGGGTGGCAGAGGGGGTGATCTATTTCTGGGACCCTGGCTGGCATCAACCCTCCAACAGACAAGGCAGAGGGGTAATTGAGAGATGTCATCCCATCATGGCCAATGGATTAATGGGATTTGTATTCATATTCTGTACACTGACTTCATAACAAGATAAACCCAAGTTATCTGACTTTGGTATGTTTTAGAAACTACTTTATTTTCTGCTTTAGTTTCTGCTTGAAATGCTATAAACAAAAGTGGATAGCCACGAAATGTACACACACTCAACATGAAGGAAATTAGGCTTATTATTGTTTTAAAGTGAGTGAGACCATATTTCTCACTCTTAGCACGTTCAAAGAGGAGGAGCTGAAGAGGGGGAACAGAATGTTGGAGATGAGATGGAGTGATAATATTACAGATGGAGAGAGAGAGAGAAAGAGGGGGTATGATTGTGTGTGTGTGTGTGTGTGTCCCGACATGCAGCAGGACTCCGGCAGAACTACGATCAGAGTGACGGATGGTTTGGATATGTGGGGCTGTGGAGGGCCACGGTCAGGGCCCAAATGACAGAGAGACCGCTGGGAAGGAGGGAGAGAGGGAGGGAGAGAAGGATGACTGGAGCTGATCTGTTAACCTCAAGCTGTGCACTGAACAGGAAAAGAAAGCAGAAGAGAGAGAGAGAGAGAGAGAGAGAGAGAGAGAGAGAGAGAGAGAGAGAGAGAGAGAGAGAGAGAAGGGTAGAGGGTTGGGGAGAGAGAGAGAAGGGTAGAGGGTGGGGAGAGAGAGAAGGGTAGAGGGTGGGGAGAGAGACAAGGGTAGAGGGTGGGGAGAGAGACAAGAGTAGAGGGTGGGGAGAGAGACAAGAAGGGTAGAGGGTGGGGAGAGAGACAAGAAGGGTAGAGGGTGGGGAGAGAGAGAAGGGTAGAGGGTGGGGAGAGAGAGAAAAGGATAGAGTGTGTGGAGAGCGAGAAAACGATAGAGTGTTTGGATAGAGAGAAAATGATAGAGTGTGGGGAGAGAGGGAAAAGGATAGAGTGTGTGGAGAGAGAGAAAAGGATAGAGTGTGGGGAGAGAGGGAAAAGGATAGAGTGTGGGAGAGAGAAGGGCAGAGTGTGTGGAGAGAGAGAAAACGATAGTGTGTGGAGAGAGAGAAAATGATAGAGTGTGGGGAGAGAGGGAAAAGGATAGAGTGTGGGGAGAGAGGGAAAAGGATAGAGTGTGGGAGAGAGAAGGGCAGAGTGTGGGGAGAGAGAGAAAAGGATAGTGTGTGGAGAGAGAGAAAACGATAGTGTGTGGAGAGAGAGAAAATGATAGTGTGGGGAGAGAGGGAAAAGGATAGAGTGTGGGGAGAGAGGGAAAAGGATAGAGTGTGGGGAGAGAGAAGGGCAGAGTGTGGGGAGAGAGAGAAAAGGATAGTGTGTGGGGAGAGAGAAGGGCAGAGTGTGGGGAGAGAGAGAAAAGGATAGAGTGTGTGGAGAGAGAGAAAAGGATAGTGTGTGGAGAGAGAAGGGCAGAGGGTGGGGAGAGAGAGAAGGATAGAGTGTGGGCAGAGAGAGAAGGGTAGAGGGTTGGGGAGAGAGAGAAGGGAAGAGGGTGGGGGAGAGAGAGAAGGGTAGAGTGTGTGGAGAGAGAAGGGCAGTGTGGGGAGAGAGAGAAGGGTAGAGGGTGGGGGAGAGAGAGAAGGGTAGAGGGTTGGGGAGAGAGAGAAGGGTAGAGGGTTGGGGAGAGAGAGAAGGGTTGAGGGTTGTGGAGAGAGAGAAGGGTAGAGTGTGTGGAGAGAGAAGGGCAGAGGGTGGGGAGAGAGAGAAGGATAGAGTGTGGGGAGAGAGATAAGGGTAGAGGGTTGGGGAGAGAGAGAAGGGAAGAGGATGGGGGAGAGAGAGAAGGGTAGAGTGTGTGGAGAGAGAAGGGCAGTGTGGGGAGAGAGAGAAGGGTAGAGGGTGGGGGAGAGAGAGAAGGGTAGAGGGTGGGGGAGAGAGAGAAGGGTAGAGGGTTGGGGAGAGAGAGAAGGGTAGAGAGTTGGGGAGAGAGAGAAGGGTAGAGAGTTGGGGAGAGAGAGAAGGGTAGAGAGTTGGGGAGAGAGAGAACGGTAGAGTGTGGGGGAGAGAAGGGGAAAGGGTGGGGGGAGAGAAATTAGAAAAAAGAGAGAGAGCTAGCAAAATAGAGAGACTGAAGGGGAAAGAGAAGGTGAGACAGGTGGATGCAGAAAGGACAGAAAGAGAAAAGAGGATGATTGAAAAGGTGAGAAATGGGTGTTTTGTGGCATGTTGTGAACCTGACAGTTGTGTGTCGTGGAGTGACAGGTGGGAGAACGTGAGGGCACTGCAGATACCATGTTTGTTGTTGTTTGTCCTACTTTGCTTTGATGGGAGGGCCGGGTGACAATGTCCCGGGTTTTGCCACTGGTAACAGCAACCATCTTGCAACCTTTAATCAATTGTACAGTACAGAGCCAAAAGACATTGCTGTGTTACTCAGTGTTATAAGGCATCATACCAAACTCCCAGATGTTTGTGTCACACTGTTGTGTAAGTCTCTGAGGGGATTTCCCCTGGCTGACTGACAGTGCTGTTCTGCCTGCTCTTAGATCCTCTAAATTTCTTCATAAACAGACAGACAGCACTGTGTAATCTGGCTGCTCTTTGATCATCTAAATTTCTTCATAAACAGACAGACAGCACTGTGTAATCTGGCTGCTCTTTGATCATCTAAATTTCTTCATAAACAGACAGACAGCACTGTGTAATCTGTCTGCTCTTTGATCATCTAAATGTCTTCATAAACAGACAGACAGCACTGTGTAATCTGTCTGCTCTTTGATCATCTAAATGTCTTCATAAACAGACAGACAGCACTGTGTAATCTGTCTGCTCTTTGATCATCTAAATGTCTTCATAAACAGACAGACAGCACTGTGTAATCTGTCTGCTCTTTGATCATCTAAATGTCTTCATTAACAGACAGACAGCACTGTGTAATCTGTCTGCTCTTTGAACATCTAAATGTCTTCATAAACAGACAGACAGCACTGTGTAATCTGTCTGCTCTTTGATCATCTAAATGTCTTCATTAACAGACAGACAGCACTGTGTAATCTGTCTGCTCTTTGATCATCTAAATGTCTTCATTAACAGACAGACAGTACTGTGTAATCTGTCTGCTCTTTGATCATCTAAATGTCTTCATAAACAGACAGACAGCACTGTGTAATCTGTCTGCTCTTTGATCATCTAAATGTCTTCATAAACAGACAGACAGCACTGTGTAATCTGTCTGCTCTTTGATCATCTAAATGTCTTCATTAACAGACAGACAGTACTGTGTAATCTGTCTGCTCTTTGATCATCTAAATGTCTTCATAAACAGA
The DNA here is from genome assembly GCF_021184085.1 of Oncorhynchus gorbuscha. Lineage (NCBI taxonomy): Eukaryota > Metazoa > Chordata > Actinopteri > Salmoniformes > Salmonidae > Oncorhynchus > Oncorhynchus gorbuscha. The sequence continues at coordinate 1,647,300 of NC_060188.1, forward strand.
CAGACAGCACTGTGTAATCTGTCTGCTCTTTGATCATCTAAATGTCTTCATAAACAGACAGACAGCACTGTGTAATCTGTCTGCTCTTTGATCATCTAAATGTCTTCATAAACAGACAGACAGCACTGTGTAATCTGTCTGCTCTTTGATCATCTAAATGTCTTCATTAACAGACAGACAGCACTGTGTAATCTGTCTGCTCTTTGATCATCTAAATGTCTTCATTAACAGACAGACAGTACTGTGTAATCTGTCTGCTCTTTGATCATCTAAATGTCTTCATAAACAGACAGACAGCACTGTGTAATCTGTCTGCTCTTTGATCATCTAAATGTCTTCATAAACAGACAGACAGCACTGTGTAATCTGTCTGCTCTTTGATCATCTAAATGTCTTCATTAACAGACAGACAGTACTGTGTAATCTGTCTGCTCTTTGATCATCTAAATGTCTTCATAAACAGACAGACAGCACTGTGTAATCTGTCTGCTCTTTGATCATCTAAATGTCTTCATAAACAGACAGACAGCACTGTGTAATCTGTCTGCTCTTTGATCATCTAAATGTCTTCATTAACAGACAGACAGTACTGTGTAATCTGTCTGCTCTTTGATCATCTAAATGTCTTCATAAACAGACAGACAGCACTGTGTAATCTGTCTGCTCTTTGATCATCTAAATGTCTTCATAAACAGACAGACAGCACTGTGTAATCTGTCTGCTCTTTGATCATCTAAATGTCTTCATTAACAGACAGACAGTACTGTGTAATCTGTCTGCTCTTTGATCATCTAAATGTCTTCATAAACAGACAGACAGCACTGTGTAATCTGGCTCACAGAAACAGGCACAGTCACGGTAAAACGGCTCTGAAGAAAGCACTCGCTAGTTATATTGTTTGCATCCCAAATGGCACCCTATTCCCTTTATAGGGCCCCTTGTTTTGAAACGCAGTGCACCATATGGGGACTAGGGTGCCATTTTGGACACAGACCATGTAGAGAATCTAGGCCTCATCTCCAGGGAGGGGAACATGATCGACATGAAAGCTAGGATAAACCTAGCAAAGAAAAGAAAGTCACTTGTTGAGATTACCATGTTTCAGGACATGCTGTTAGTGCTGGTGTATAAGTACTCTCTACTGCACCTGTATTCTCTCACACACGCACACACGGTAAACAGTAACTGCTGGTAAACAGTAGCTCATGGTAAACTGTAGCTCATGGTAAACTGTAGCTCATGGTAAACAGTAGCTCATGGTAAACAGTAGCTCATGGTAAACAGTAGCTCATTGTAAACAGTAGCTCATGGTAAACAGTAGCTCATGGTAAACTGTAGCTCATGGTAAACAGTAGCTCATGGTAAACTGTAGCTCATTGTAAACTGTAGCTCATTGTAAACTGTAGCTCATGGTAGACAGTATCTCAGCAGAATGACTGAATGCTCAGTGGAATCAGCCGGAATCACTACATTACACTGCAAACTATACAAATAGGAAGTAAAGACACATCTAATGACATTTATTCACCTGCCTACAGAAAAAACCTGTAACACAAAACAAAAACTGAAAACAACAAAGTCATCTCCCTCATTGTCTAATTTCTCTGGCCAGGGGTGGCAGCGGAACAAAAGCTATTATCGTGTTCATAAAAAAAGAGCTGGCTGATGCTTGAATCTGCTGAGAGGGATGAGAGTGGAGTCTGACCAACCTGCCTTTGACTGAAGTGTTTATGAAGAGTGATGGGAGCTGTCATAGTGTGTGTGTGTGTGTGTGTGTGTGTGTGTGTGTGTGTGTGTGTGTGTGTGTGTGTGTGTGTGTGTGTGTGTGTGTGTGTGTGTGTGTGTGTGTGTGTGTGTGTGTGTGTGTGTGTGTGTGTGTGTGTGACTGTACAGGCTCTCTCATGTCTCCTCTCCTCTCTTGAGGCAGTATCCAATCAGCAGTCTAGTTTAACGAAATCCATCCCAACCTCACTTCTCAGAGGGAAAAGTCCCTGTGAGTGCTGATAGTATCAGCAGTTTGCTTGAACACCACACTCCTCCAGCATTTTTTCCTAGGTCAAAGAGGTTAGAGTAGACCCACTATTAATAGTCTTCAGAGCAACATTAAATCGACTCACGGGACATATTCAGCTCGAGGGTCGCAGGTTTGAGATCCAATCAACAAGTCATTGGCCTCCTAGTGAAGTGAAACTGAAAACCAATCCCCTCCCTCCCTCCTGCTCTCTCCCCCTGCTCCCTCTCTTTCTCCCCTTGCTCCTTCTCTCCCCCTGCTCCCTCTTTCTCGCTCCCTCTGCTCCCTCTCTCTCTCCCCCTGCTCCCTCTCTCGCTCTCCCCCTGCTCCCTCTCTCGCTCTCCCCCTGCACCCTCTCTCTCTCTCCCCTGCACCCTCTCTCTCTTCTCTCCCCCTGCTCCCTCTCTCTCTCTCCCCCTGCTCCCTCTCTCTCTCTCTCTCTCCCCCTGCTCCCTCTCTCTCTCTCTCCCCCTGCTCCCTCTCTCTCTCTCCCCCTGCTCCCTCTCTTTCTCCCCTTGCTCCTTCTCCCCTGCTCCCTCTCTCTCTCTCTCCCCCTGCTCCCTCTCTCTCTCTCTCCCCCTGCTCCCTCTCTCTTTCTCTCCCCCTGCTCCCCCTCTCTTTCTCTCCCCCTGCTCCCTCTCTTTCTCTCCCCCTGCTCCCTCTCTCTTTCTCTCCCCCTGCTCCCTCTCTCTTTCTCTCCCCCTGCTCCCTCTCCCCTCCCCCTCCCTCTCTCTCTCTCCCCCTGCTCCCTCTCTCTTTCTCTCCCCCTGCTCCCTCTCTCTTTCTCTCCCCCTGCTCCCTCTCTCTTTCTCTCCCCCTGCTCCCTCTCTTTCTCTCCCCCTGCTCCCTCTCTCTCTCTCCCCCTGCTCCCTCTCTTTCTCCCCCTGCTCCTTCTCCCCTGCTCCCCCTCTCTCTCGCTCCCTCTGCTCCCTCTCTCTCTCCCCCTGCTCCTCCTCTCTCTCCCCCTGCTCCCTCTCTCTCCCCCCCTGCTCCCTCTCTCTCCCCCTGCTCCCTCCTCTCCCCCTGCTCCCTCTCTCCCCCTGCTCCCTCTCTCTCCCCCTGCTCCCTCTCTCTCCCCCTGCTCCCTCTCTCTCCCCCTGCTCCCTCTCTCTCTCTCCCCGCCCTGCTCCCTCTCTCTCTCCCCCTGCTCCCTCTCTCTCTCTCTCCCCTGCTCCCTCTCCCCCTGCTCCCTCTCTCCCGCCCTGCTCCCTCTCTCTCTCTCTCTCCCCCCTGCTCCCTCTCTCTCTCTCCCCCTGCTCCCTCTCTCTCTCTCCCCCTGCTCCCTCTCTCTCTCTCCCCCTGCTCCCTCTCTCTCTCCTCCCCCTGCTCCCTCTCTCACTCCCCTGCTCCCTCTCTCACTCCCCTGCTCCCTCTCTCACTCCCCTGCTCCCTCTCTCACTCCCCTGCTCCCTCTCTCACTCCCCTGCTCCCTCTCTCTCTCCCCCTGCTCCCTCTCTCTCTCTCCCCCTGCTCCCTCTCTCTCTCTCCCCCTGCTCCCTCTCTCTCTCTCCCCCTGCTCCCTCTCTCTCTCTCCCCCTGCTCCCTCTCTCTCCCCCCCTGCTCCCTCTCTCTCCCCGCCCTGCTCCCTCTCTCTCTCTCCCCCTGCTCCCTCTCCCCCTGCTCCCTCTCTCTCTCTCCCCCCTGCTCCCTCTCTCTCTCCCCCCCCCTGCTCCCTCTCTCTCTCTCTCTCCCCCCCTGCTCCCTCTCTCTCTCACTCCCCTGCTCCCTCTCTCACTCCCCTGCTCCCTCTCTCACTCCCCTGCTCCCTCTCTCACTCCCCTGCTCCCTCTCTCACTCCCCTGCTCCCTCTCTCTCTCCCCCTGCTCCCTCTCTCTCTCCCCTGCTCCCTCTCTCTCTCCCCCTGCTCCCTCTCTCTCTCTTCCTGCTCCCTCTCTCTCTCTCCCCCTGCTCCCTCTCTCTCTCTCCCCCTGCTCCCTCTCTCTCTCCCTCCCCCTGCACCCTCTCTCTCTCTCTCTCCCCTGCACCCTCTCTCTTTCTCTCCCCCTGCTCCCTCTCTCTCTCCCCTGCTCCCTCTCTCTCTCCCCCTGCTCCCTCTCTCTCTCTCTCCCCCTGCTCCCTCTCTCTCTCTCTCCCCCCTGCTCCCTCTCTCTCTCTCTCCCCCTGCTCCCTCTCTCTCTCTCTCTCCCCATGCTCCCTCTCTCTCTCTCTCCGCCTGCTCCCTCTCTTTCTCCCCTTGCTCCTTCTCCCCTGCTCCCTCTCTCTCTCTCCCCCTGTTCCCTCTCTCTCTCTCTCCCCCCTGCACCCTCTCTCTCTCTCTCCCCCTGCACCCTTTCTCTCTCCCCCTGCTCCCTCTCTCTCTCCCCCTGCTCCCTCTCTCTTTCTCTCCCCCTGCTCCCCCTCTCTTTCTCTCCCCCTGCTCCCTCTCTTTCTCTCCCCCTGCTCCCTCTCTTTCTCTCCCCCTGCTCCCTCTCTCTTTCTCTCCCCCTGCTCCCTCTCACTCCCCCTGCTCCCTCTCACTCTCTCTTCCCCCTGCTCCCTCTCTTTCTCTCCCCCTGCTCCCTCTCTCTTTCTCTCCCCCTGCTCTCTCTCCCCCTGCTCCCTCTCTCTCCCCCTGCTCCCTCTCTCTCTCTCTCCCCCTGCTCCCTCTCTTTCTCCCCTTGCTCCTTCTCCCCTGCTCCCCCTCTCTCTCGCTCCCTCTGCTCCCTCTCTCTCTCCCCCTGCTCTTTCTCTCACTCCCCTGCTCCTCCTCTCTCTCCCCCTGCTCCCTCTCTCTCTCTCCCCCTGCTCCCTCTCTCTCTCCCCCTGCTCCCTCTCCCCCTGCTCCCTCTCTCCTCTCCCCGCCCTGCTCCCTCTCTCTCTCTCTCCCCCTGCTCCCTCTCTCTCCCCCTGCTCCCCCTCTCTCTCTCTCCCTGCTCCCTCTCTCTCTCTCCCTGCTCCCTCTCTCTCTCACTCCCCCTGCTCCCTCTCTCTCTCACTCCCCTGCTCCCTCTCTCTCTCTCCCCTGCTCCCTCTCTCTCTCTCCCCCTGCTCCCTCTCTCTCTCTCTCCCCTGCTCCCTCTCTCTCTCTCCCCCTGCTCCCTCGCTCTCTCCCCCTCCTCCTGCTCCCTCTCTCTCTCCCCCTGCTCCCTCTCTCTCTCCCCTGCTCCCTCTCTCTCTCCCTCTCTCCCTCTCCCCCTGCTCCCTCTCTCTATCTCAGGGATAAAGTGAATGTGCTGATGCAGCTAGAGTAAGAAGAGAATGTAACTATCTCCCTGCTGATGCCCTGAGGCAGTACTCAATAACTCTCCCAACCTTCCCACTTTAGTATCATTCTGCTTGGCCCATCCAAACTATCTGGTCATGGCTCCTTGATGAAGACAAAAAGACAGGTTAGAAAAAAATATATTTTCATAGTTGTGGAGGAGAAACCACTCCAGAGACAAGCATTAGGAAAGTTGAACTTGTCAAAGAGAGGAATAGACCTTGAACAGTAGACGAGAGAGAGAGAGAGAGTCCATACAGACCATTTAAAATGCCTCTATTCTTTTGAAACTCTTGTTGTGAAAAAGAGAGAGAGAAACAGAGAACAAGAGAGAGAGGGCAAGATTTATTCCTCCGCTTAGAGACAGCCTTGACAGAGCAACAGAAGGTCTAGCCCCCTGTTCACGTTGCATGCCTTTTAGAACCTAAACAAGTAAAAAGCTATGCAGAGCACAGTATAACCCCAACGTCTCACTATCGCCCCAACCTCACAGAGGAGACTACAAAGGACCAGGCTGACTTAAAATAGACTTAACGTGGGATCAAGGAGTGATCAAGACCAACCTCATCACAGAGAGAAATAGGGGAAGAGAGAGAGAGCTAATGAGAGAGAAATATAAAGGGGGAGTGATTCGACAAAGGGGTGAGGAGGAAGATAGAGGGGGAGTAGAAAGGTAGAGGGAAAGTGATTTTGTAAGAGGGGGATGAAGAGGGAAGAGAGAAAGAAAGAAATATATAATGTAGGTAGATATGGGAGGGGTTGGATTTAGCTTAGCTATTCATTGCTTCTTATCCTCTCCTCCTTCTTAAAATTCCACACATTCCACATTGGTTGTAATCAATTAACAATCAGTGCACCAAACACACTCCTGCCTGTCCCCAGGCATGCTATCACACGTGGCATGATCTCTACACCCCCTCATGTCGGTGTCAGCCCCTCAGTGGCATGCTATCACACGTAGCATGATCTCTACACCCCCTCATGTCGGTGTCAGCCCCTCAGTGGCATGCTATCACACGTAGCATGATCTCTACACCCCCTCATGTCGGTGTCAGCCCCTCAGTGGCATGCTATCACACGTAGCATGATCTCTACACCCCCTCATGTTGGTGTCAGTCCCTCAGTGGCATGCTATCACACGTGGCATGATCTCTACACCCCCTCATGTCGGTGTCAGCCCCTCAGTGGCATGCTATCACACGTAGCATGATCTCTACACCCCCTCATGTCGGTGTCAGCCCCTCAGTGGCATGCTATCACACGTAGCATGATCTCTACACCCCCTCATGTCGGTGTCAGCCCCTCAGTGGCATGCTATCACACGTAGCATGATCTCTACACCCCCTCATGTCAGTATCAGCTCCTCAGTGGCATGCTATCACACGTAGCATGATCTCTACACCCCCTCATGTCGGTGTCAGCTCCTCAGTGGCATGCTATCACACGTAGCATGATCTCTACACCCCCTCATGTCGGTGTCAGCTCCTCAGTGGCATGCTATCACACGTAGCATGATCTCTACACCCCGTCATGTCGGTGTCAGTCCCTCAGTGGCATGCTATCACACGTAGCATGATCTCTACACCCCCTCATGTCAGTGTCAGCTCCTCAGTGGCATGCGTCCTCTTCATGGGCCTAATTGAAGCAGGTGTAAATAAAAAAGTCCTGCATCAGCGCCTGTTATGAGTTACACACACTGACAGTGATGGGCAATTATACTGCAGGAATGTATTCAGTTCACAAAGCCTTATGGCTGCATCCCACATGACACCATATTCTGTACATAGTGCACTACTTCTGACCAGAGTCCCAAGGGTCCTGGTCAAAAGTAGTGTGCTACATAGGGTATAGGGTGTCATTTGGGACAAAAACTTTGTCCTTGGCAGAGCACGAGACGCGTTATTACGGTGAATAGGTTTTTCCCCTAATAGGGAATGTATTCATACAAATACCATTTGTATTTCATATACCATATACCTATTTCATATACCTTTGACTATTGGATGTTCTTATAGGCACTTTAGTATTGCCAGCCTAATCTCGGGAGTTAATAGGCTTGAAGTCATGAACAGCGCTGTGCTTCAAGCATTGCGAAGAGCTGCTGGCAAATGCAGGAAAGTACTGTTTGAATGAATGCTTAAGAGCCTGCTGCTGCCTACCACCGCTCAGTCAGACTGCTCTATCACATATCAAATCATAGACTTAATTATAATATAATAAACACAGAAATACGAGCCCTAGGTCATTAATATGGTCAAATCCGGGAAATGATCATTTAGAAAACAAAACGTTTATTCTTTCAGTAAAATACGGAATCGTTACATATTTTATCAAACGGGTGGCAATGCTAAATCTAAATATTGCTGTTACATTGCACAACCTTGTTATGTCATAATTATGTACACTTCTGGCAAATTAATTATGGTCTTTGGTAGGAAGAAATGGTCTTCACACAGTTCGTAACGAGCCAGGCGGACCAAACTGCTGCATATACCCTGACTCTGGTTGAACTGAACGCAAGAAAAGTGACAATTTCCCTAGTTATTATTGCCTGCTAACATGAATTTCTTTTAACTAAATATGCAGGTTTAAAAAAATATAGTTGTGTATTGATTTTAAGAAAGGCATTGATTATGCTTTTTTCGCGAATGCACTTTTGTTAAA